>NC_066546.1:12708393-12775893 GCF_024679095.1 Eriocheir sinensis | reverse complement strand
TGAGAAGAAGAAGGAAAATGAAATATGATGAAAATGAGGAGAAAGAGAAGAAGTAGGTGTTTATAACGATGATGATGAAGAGGAGAGGAAGGAGAAATAATCAAGTGAAGAGAAGGAGAGAGATCAAGGGGATAGAAAGCGTAAGAGTAGAAAAAGGAATAAAGGCAAGGAGAAAGGAGGGTAGCTGTCGTAATAGTAAAAGGAGGAGAAGAAGGAGGAGGAGGAGGAGGAGCATAATTATAAGATTGAGGCGTGGGGAGTTGCTACGTCTTACTGTTTAGTCTGGGTGAGAATGAACAAATAAATATCGTGAAGTTTGTCCGACACAGCTGGCGCGCTGACCAGAGGGGGGAGGGAGAGAGAGGGAGAGGGAGAGGGAGAGGAGAGGAAGGGAGGGTGAGGGAGAGGAGTGAGAGGAAGTGAAGGGAAAGTGAGATAACGTCTGCGTGTGACGGACAGACAAAGACGAAATCTAAATGGGACAAACAAAGAAGAAAATTTGGCACAGAATACAAACTAGAACAGAGAGAGAGAGAGAGAGAGAGAGAGAGAGAGAGAGAGAGAGAGAGAGAGAGAGAGAGAGAGAGAGAGAGAGAGAGAGAGAACAAACAAAAGACAGGAAATTACGTGGGGAAGTGACGAGGGCAAGAAACCCGCCGACACTCGGTTCTGGTAACACTGCCACGTGCCAAGGAACACCTCACGCCGCCTTGGCAACACTGACTCACTCCTGCACTCACGCGGCCACAAAGAGGTCGGTTTTATCAGACGCGTTCGCCTCTTATGTCAACTAATTTCCAAGGCTAAAAAGGAGATTAATTGGGTTCTAATGAGTGTTGTTTTAGGTTCACTGTACAGAGGAAGGGTCAAACTACCAGCAGGGTCATTAAAGTACTCCTGAAAATGCCCAAAACTCCCACGAATGCCTTGTCAAATATGTGTTTCGGTGTTCAGATAAAGAGAATGGCCCAAAAAGAAGATTAAATAGATTCTAATGAGTGTTGTTTTAGGTTCACTGTACAGAGGAAGGGTCAAACTACCACCAGGGTCATTAAAGTACTCCTGAAAATGCCCAAAACTCCCACGAATGCCTTGTCAAATATGTGTTTCGGTGTTCAGATAAAGAGAATGGCCCAGAAAGAAGATTAAATAGATTCTAATGAGTGTTGTTTTAGGTTCACTGTACAGAGGAAGGGTCAAATTACCAGCAGGGTCTTTAAAGTACCCCTGAAAATGCCCAAAACACCCACGAATGCCTTGTCAAATATGTGTTTTGGTGTTCAGATAAAGAGAATGGCCCAGAAAGAAGATTAAATAGATTTTAATGAGTGTTGTTTTAGGTTCACTATACAGAGGAAGGGTCAAACTACCACCAGGGTCAGTAAACTGCCCCTGGAAATGCCCAAAACTCCCACGAAAACCCTGTCAAATATGTGTTTCGGTGTTCAGAGAAAGAGAATTGCCCAAAAAGGAGATTAAACAGATTCTAATGAGTGTTGTTTAAGGTTCTTGACACAAAGGAATGGTCAAACTACCACCATTAATTAAAGTGCCCCTGGAAATGCCCAAAACTCCAACGAATGCCTAGTCAAATATGTGTGCTTAGGGTGACAAGGTGTTTAGGAATGCGACAAAGAGAGTGACGCACCTGCCGCCGCCCTCCTCACCTGTGCTAATTAAAGTGTCTCAGCTAATTAATCGTCGGCACACACCTGTCCGTCCTGAGTCACTGTGCTGCCCTGGCCATCGATCCCGCCACCGAGGAGGAAAAGAGGTGGAGGAGGAGGAGGGGGAGGAGGGGAGAAGGAGGAGAATAAAGTGAAAAAAAGGAAATAAGACTGAAGAAAAAAAAAGTGGAGATTTAGCAGACGAAAAAGAAGATAAATTACAGACGAGAAGAAAGAAAAGGAGGAGGAGGAGGAGGGCGAGGAAAAAGAGGAGGAGAAGAAGGAGAAAAATGAAGAAATTTTTTTACACTGAAGAGAAAAAAAAAAAAATTAGCAGAAGAGAAGGAAGAAAAGGAGGAGGAGGAGGGCGAGGAAAAAGAGAAGAAAGAACGAGGAAAATGAAGAAAAAAAGAGTTAACACTGAAGAGAAGAAAAAAAGAATTAGCAAAAGAGAAGGAAGAAAAAGAGGAAGATAACAAAGAGTAAAGTTAGTGAACGTCCAAGAGGAGACGAGGTATTGTGGAGATCTTGCAGAAGAGAGACAATGGAGGGAGACGAAGGCGAAGAAGAAGAGAAATTGATGTTGTAAAGAAAAGCAATCATGAAGAATTATTTGACCAGAAAGAGAAGAGGAGTTATCGAGGAGGAGATAGAGAGAATGAGGTGGAGAGTTATGTCAAGAAGAAAGAGGAGGAGGAGGGGGAGGAAGGGGTAGAGGGGGGGGAGAGGTGCAGCATTTCGTGACATTGAAGTTGAATGAATGAAACACAGAGGAGCGGAAATTAAGCAATGGAGGAAACAGTAGAGGAGGGAAGGAGGGACGGAGGGAGGAATGAACAGAGAATAAGGTCATGTGTCCTAAGGGGAGGGAAAGGTCACGAAGGGGTCAGTGGCAAGGAACCTGATGTAGTATTTAGTATGTTTGTGGGTGTCTTTTTATGTCTGTGTCTGTTTGTGTCTGTGGGTGTATACAATCTCCCGACCTCGATTCCTATATATACAAACACTATTTTCATACGTACACTCATCCTAAGCACATTCTCAAGCATTGCGCGACTCACACACTCACATTTGATAAGGCTTTCGCGGAGGTTGTGTTAGTATTTCCATGAGTAGTTTTCTCCTTTTTCTGCTAAGCTTTATCTCCTAACCTCGATGCCTTAACAAAAATCAGCGCTGTTTTCATATTTATTTCGTCTTTGATAAGGCTTTCGCGGAGGTTGTGTTAGTATGTCCATGGGTAGTTTTCTTCTTTTTCTCCTTTTTTTATCTCTTAACCTTCATGCCTTAACAAAAATCAGCGCTGTTTTCATACTCATTTCGTCTTAGGTTCATTCTCAAGTATTACGGGGCCTACACACCCATATTTGACAAGGCTTTCGCGGAGGGTGTGCTAGTATTTCCATGGGTATAGTTTTGTGTGCCTAGTGGTATTGTGACAAGGCTTCTGTACAGTGAACGTGAACAAAAACTCAAGAGATCTCGCTTCTGTACAATGAACGTGAACAAAAACTCAAGAGATCTCGCTTCTGTACAATGAACGTGAACAAAAACTCAAGAGATCTCGCTTCTGTACAATGAACGTGAACAAAAACTCATGAGAACCCGACTAATCTCCTTTTGGGGTCTTCGGAAATATTCGTTTTAAGAGCCGAAGGAGTCTAAGATTACGGCTCTTAGTCCCATCAAAGCTTCATTCTTGCGTATCTCCAAGTGATTTCAAGCAGCCTAGCCTATGTGACCTGCCTGCCTGAGTCTCCCCCTCCCTCTCCTCTCTTCCTTTTTCTCTTCACCCCCTCCTCTCTCCCTCTCCTCTTCTTGCAAATCTCCCCCTCCCTCTCTTCTCTTCTTTTTCTTCGCCCCCTCCTCTCTTCCCTCTCCTCTTCTCCTCTTCTTGCAAATCTCCTCCCTCTTCTTTCTCTTCGCCCCTCCTCTCTCCTCTCTTCTTGCTAATCTCCCCCTCCCTCTCTTCTCTTCTTTCTCTTCACCCCCTCCTCTCTTCCCTCTCCTCTTCTTGCACAAATCCCACTCTCCCATTCTCCTCTCCTTTCATTTCCCTCTTTCCCTCTCCTCCTCTCCTCTTTTTCCTCTCCACTTCTCCTCTCCTTGCAATTTTCCCCTTTCCCTCTCCTCGTTTCCTCTCTCTCCTCTCCCCTTTTCCTCTCCTTGCATTTCCCCTTCCCCTCCTCTCCTCTTTCTCCTCTCCACTTCTCCTCTCCTTGCAATTTTCCCCTTTCCCTCAACTCTTTTCCTCTCTCTCCTCTCCCTGCTTCCTCTCCTTGTACCCCCCACTTTCTCTCTCTTGCACTCCCTCCCCCTCTTCTCTCCTTTCCCTGCAACACCCCACTTTCCCCTCTCCTCTCCTCTCTTCCTCTCTCTCCTCTATCCCTCTTCTACCCTCTAGCCACTCGTTCTCCCCTTTCCCTCCATTCCCCGTTACTGATTGCGGTGCCGGTCAAGTGGATCATCGGGGGCCGCGTGAACTCTATAAGGCGCCGCCATGGATACACGTGGATCTTGTGTCGACCGAGTCCGCCGCGTCTTCAGGGCCGCGGCGAGCCAGGCGTGGGCATGGGCGTGGGCGAGGGTGTGCCGTTACCTCTGATCTGTGTGGCGCTTCTTGGTGTGTCTTGTGTTTTACTGATTAATTAATAGCGTGTGTGTCTCTGTCATTGCGTCATTGTGGAGAGGGGATTGCTGGAGGTGTGTGTGTGTGTGTGTGTGTGTGTGTGTGTGTGTGTGTGTGTGTGTGTGTGTGTGTGTGTGTGTGTGTGTGTGTGTGTGTGTGTGTGTGTGTGTGTGTGTGTGTGTGTGTGTGTGTGTGTGTGTTCCATCGTGTTGGCTGATTATTTTATGGCGTGTGTCTCTGTTATTGGGTTGTTGTGAAGGTGGATTGGTGGAGGTGCTGGTTTTGTTGTGTGTGTGTGTGTGTGTGTGTGTGTGTGTGTGTGTGTGTGTGTGTAGTTGCTAATAGTTTTGGGCGTGTGAAGTGCATATTAACGGGCTTTTTTTTGTTCTTTTTTCTTCTTATTGCCCTTGAGCTGCCTCCTTTACTCTACAAGAAAATACTGGTTTGGCTTCTTCTTCTTCTTCTTTTTTTAGTCTCAATGCAGGTTTGGTTGTTTAATTTGTTCGTCATCGTCACTATCAAATTCCCTCTCCTCCTTTCTTCACCATCATCATTTTTTCTACGTTTTTTTTTTCTCACCTTGTTCATCATTATCATAGGCATCACCATCTTCATCTTCCTCCTCCACGTCATCGTCCTACACTCGTTCACCACATAAGTATCTTCCATCTTTATTTCCTTCCTCTTATTCTTCCGTTCTTACTCATCTCACTCACCCCATCTCACCCACCCAAACCCTAACTCACTTTACAGCTATTTCCTCATCTCTTTCCCTTCCTTATCGCACCCCCTCCTCCTCCTCCTCGTCCTCCACTCGTTCACCACATAAGTATCTTCCATCTTTATTTCCTTCCTCTTATTCTTCCGTTCTTACTCATCTCACTTACCCCATCTCACCCACCCAAACCCTAACTCACTTTACAGCTATTTCCTCATCTCTTTCCCTTCCTTATCTCACCCCTTGACGCCCTCCTCCTTCTCCTTACCCAGCCACACGACACCATCATTGCTTCACCCCACCGCACCCCAACCCGCTTCAGCCTCTCGCAACCCCCACCACATTCCCCTCCACACTCCACCACTCCACCTCATATCCATATCATACGGCTCATACCTACACACCACCCCCCATTTCACACTTCCATAATCACCACTACCCTAAGTTAGTGTACCCCCATTCAGATCACTTCTTTAATACCTACCTTCTTCAGCCTACCACCACTATAACCACTGCATAACTCTGCCCTACCACTACCACTTCTCAAATACTCTCCCTCTCCTGCCCTACATTATTAAAGCCACCACATTAACCTTCAGAAATCCTACCACTCCGTTTCCAGCATCCTTCCTTTTTCCAGCATCTAAATTCATCCGCAGCTTACCTATCCAGCATCCAAGTCTCTACCACTCCCTTCTCCGGCATCCTCCCTTTCTACCTATTAAATTCCTATTCTACCTATTCTACCTATTAAATTAACTTCTCCCGTAGTGTTCCTTTCCAGCAATTAAATTTCTACCATTCCCTTATACAACAACCTCACTTTTCAGCATCTATGTTTTATACCAGTACTCTAATAGACTCCCTTTCCATTATATAAACCCTTACTGCATATCTAACCTCCCTTTCTATTTAAATTCTACACCCATACACAACACCCCAAGCATTATCTCACAGCATCCCTTTCCGCCATCTAAATTCCAATCCCTTCTACATCCTCTTTTATCAGCATCAGCATCAGACTCCCTCTCCATTATATAAACCCTTACTGCATATCTAACCTCCCTTTCCATTTAAATTCTACACCCATACACGACACTCCAGCATCATCTCCCAGCTTCCCTTTCCGCCATCTAAATCCCAATCCCTTCTACATCCTCTTTTATCAGCATCAGCATCCTACATCCATACTCATAATCTCAAGGCTCATCTCACTTTTTTCTAAACTAACCAACCCCTCTATTTCCTCATCAGCCTCCCTTTCTCTACATACTCAACCCATACATACAACATTAGTCCTCATCTCGTCCTCTCCTTACCGTAACCGACCTCTCCACTTCAACGCTTCCCTTTCCTATACTCCTCCTCATCCTCATCCTCATCCTCCTCCTCCTCCTTCTCTTCCTCCAGCGACGTGACAGACACCACCGCCGGGGCTGGAGGTGAAAAATAGCCTGGTCGTATTTATGTAGGTGTCGGGCAACCATTACGAGAAGCGGCCCACTAAATATTGCGTCGGGCAGAACCGTGTTAGCCCGACCGCCCAATTAAGATATCAAAGGTTTCCCGGCGTAGGGCGTGGCGCGGGCGTGGCGTGGGGGCGAGGGCGTGGGCAGGGAGCGGTCGTTAGGCGTGAAGGATGTAAGGATTAATTGCTCTATTATTTCAGTTACGCTGTGGCCCTTATCGCCCTCTCTTACCTGTGTGCCCACCTTACCTGAGCTGTGATTAAAGGTGGTGGATTTTTTGTGTCTGTGTGTAGATTTGTGTGTGTGTTTGGGCTTCGTTTTTTGTGTGTGTGTGAGTGTGTGTGTAGGTATGTATGTGTGTGTGTGTGTGTGTGTGTGTGTGTGTGTGTGTGTGTGTGTGTGTGTGTGTGTGTGTGTGATTCCCCTCATGTTTATTTTCATATTTATGCCGCCGAGGGAAGGAAAAGGGAAGAAGATGGGAGGGAAATACCGCTAATAGAGAGAGAGAGAGAGAGAGAGAGAGAGAGAGAGAGAGTTATGGCGTATCTCAAGTATGTTCCACTAAAATATATTAACTCACGAGAACACACTTGTCGTTTAAACCTGCTGGGACCTTGACTTTTATATTTTCTCTCTCTCTCTCTCTCTCTCTCTCTCTCTCTCTCTCTCTTATCTCATTTCTTACCTTCACATCCGCTTGCTCGCCGCTCTAAGTAAACGTCCTCGCTGGGATTGTGTTGTGTGGTGGATGTAAACACGAGTGGAGCGTTTAAATGGAGGTGAGGTGGATGTATGGATGGGAAGGGAAGGGAAGGGCAGGTGGTGGATGGCCATGTGGAGGTGGTCTGGTCTCTTGGTGTCTCCCTCTCTGTGTGTGTCTTTGTCTCATATTTTTTTCAATCTAAGGTTTTTATTTCGTTTCCTACACGTTTTTCCGATAATTTTTCTTTTCGTTTTCTCCTGTCAATATATCAAAGTTATTCTGAACCCTAAACCCACATAACCTAACCTAACCTAACCAACCACTCTCCCTCATCAGCCTCCCTTTCTCTACATTCTCAGCACATCCCTGCAACCTCAAGCCTCAACTCTCCTAACCTAACCTAACCTAACCTAACCAACCCCTCTCCCTCATCAGCCTCCCTTTCTCTACATTCTCAACACATCCCTGCAACCTCAAGCCTCAACTCTCCTAACCTAACCTAACCTAACCTAACCTAACCTAACCAACCCCTCTCCCTCATCAGCCTCCCTTTCTCTACATTCTCAACACATACCTGCAACCTCAAGCCTCAACTCTCCTAACCTAACCTAACCTAACCAACCCCTCTCCCTCATCAGCCTCCCTTTCTCTACATTCTCAGCACATCCCTGCAACCTCAATCCTCAACTCTCCTAACCTAACCTAACCTAACCTAACCAACCCCTCTCCCTCATCACCCTCCCTTTCTCTACATTCTCAGCACACCCCTGCAACCTCAAGCCTCAACTCTCCTAACCTAACCTAACCTAACCAACCACTCTCCCTCATCAGCCTCCCTTTCTCTACATTCTCAGCACATCCCGGCAACCTCAAGCCTCAACTCTCCTAACCTAACCTAACCAACCCCTCTCCCTCATCAGCCTCCCTTTCTCTACATTCTCAACACATACCTGCAACCTCAAGCCTCATCTCGTTCTCTCTTTACCGTAACCTAACCAACCTCTCCTTGTCAACACTTCAAAACACTCAGAAACAATATGACCCCTTTAAAATATCAAGTGTACGTTATTTCTCTGCTCTAAAACGTTTCCGTCGCGGCGTTGTTTCTCATTTTTCCTCCTCGACGCTATAATTCAAGGGCGATTATGTTACTTAACTCTTTTTCTTATGTCATACGTTTCACCAACCTGTTAAAATGTGCACTTTCAAAAACACCAAAAACACATTAATTCCTCTCTCGTATGTTTTTTCCTCACTTTTCCTCCTGGACGCTGTGATTTAAGGGCGATTATGTTACTTTACTCTTTTTCTTGATGTCATACGATTCTGTTAAAATGCACACTTTCAAAACACTAAAAAAATCATTAATTCCTCCCGTGTATGTTTTTTCACACTTTTCCTCCTCGACGCTGTGATTCAGGGGCGTTAATGAGACACTTCAGCGTGATTTGCGTTCCTCTCACCGAACTTTACGACCCACTTGACTACCTCAGAATGTCGATGTAATTGGCGGCACAGAACGAGGCTTCATCGAGGAGGAGGAGGAGGAGAAGGAGGAGGAGAGATGAGGCATTGTGTAGCGTCCGTAAAAGAGGTGAAAGATGTGATGTGAGGTGAGAGAGAAGTGGCGATGTGTTAGGGTTTTCTCTCTCTCTCTCTCTCTCTCTCTCTCTCTCTCTCTCTCTCTCTCTCTCTCTCTCTCTCTCTCTCTCTCTCTCTCTCTCTCTCTCTCTCTCCCCAGGTGTTCCCCACGTGTCTTTTGTTTACGTTTTCCCCCGTGGTCGCGCCTCTCCGTCGACCACGTGGCTTTGTTTACGTTTTTCACACGCACCGAGGAGGGAGAGACACGTGCGCTCTCTCTCTCTCTCTCTCTCTCTCTCTCTCTCTCTCTCTCTCTCTCTCTCTCTCTCTCTCTCTCTGTTCCCTTCATCATCCTCCTAAACTTATTTTTTCTTCCCTTTACATACCATTCCCCTCTTTTCTCCCTCTACCCCCTCCCCCCTCTCTCTCTTTCTTTCTCTCTCCTGCTCTCGCTCGTTCTCGCTCTCGCCAGGTTTAATGGGATGAAGAAAAGCAAAAAACTAATATTATGATAGTCTTTCCTCAGATTTAATCAGGTGGAGAGAAAAGAGAGAGAGAGAGAGAGAGAGAGAC
Source organism: Eriocheir sinensis (assembly GCF_024679095.1). Taxonomy (NCBI): domain Eukaryota; kingdom Metazoa; phylum Arthropoda; class Malacostraca; order Decapoda; family Varunidae; genus Eriocheir; species Eriocheir sinensis. The sequence continues at coordinate 12,766,553 of NC_066546.1, read as the reverse complement.
ACGGTGAGACAGGAAGGAAGTGAGAAAATGAATGGAGAGATATTGAGGAAGGCAGAGAGAAAGCACATGTGGAGGAGGAAGGGGAGGAGGAGGAGGAGGAGGAGGAGGAGGAGGAGGAGGAGGAGAAGGAATACCTATGTTGAGATGATATATGAGGGAGGGAGAGAGGGAGGTAAAGGAGAAATACCAGACCGGAGAGACAGGAAGAAGGGAGGGAGAGAGGGAGGGAAGGAGGAAAAGAAGATCGTTGTGAAAGAGAAGGAAGGGAGGGAGGAAGGGAGGAGAAATGCCTGCGTTGAATAAGAAGAGGAATGGAGGAAGATAAGAACAGGAGACAAAGGAGGAGGAGGAGGAGGAGGAGGAGGAGGAAAGGGACGTTATATTGATGCGAAGGGTGAGACAGACAGACAGACAGACAGACAGACAGGCAGCCATATCGAAAGACAAACTAAAAGCAGAAAGACAGAAAAACAGACAGACAGGCAGATGGACAGGATTAAAAGAGAATGGGAAGAAAAAAGGAATAAAGATAGACTGAGAGACAGACGTGATGAGACAGAGACAGAGAGACAGGCAGAGAATCAGTCACCCAACCAGATACACACACACACACACACACACACACACACACACACACACACACACACACACACACACACACACACACACACACACACACTAAGACTACTTACATGCTGTCCTGAAAACCACCTATCAACCGAACTCTAGATTCTCTCTCTAAATAGCGGATCAAAGATGAACTCCGGGGGGCAGCATGAGTCAAGCGAGATGGCGCCACTATAAACACTTGCCTGTGCCATAACAGTCTTGGGTCGACCATCAGGCCTCACCAAAAAAGCCTACCGGTGCCATAGGGGAAACGTAAATAAATAAAGGAATAAATAAATAAAAAACAATAAAATCAGAAAATAAAAATAAGCAAACGAAAAGGAAAGGAAAACGAGAACGCCATCAACACCCACTTACTGCCCGTTCCCACACCTTGTACGGCGCCCGACCCGCCTTGCCGCCCCACCTTTTCCCACCTGAGCGAAGCAGCGCCGAAACCAACCTAAGAATTTCCTGATATTACCCGGGAACACACACGCCCGGATACACGCCACTCCCCCCACGCCCCCTTACCCCCCCCCCTCCCTCCGCCGCTGGGTCGCCGCCAAGCCCGCGAAAATAATAAGCTTTTGCCGAAATTTTCTGATACATAGCAGCAGTGTGACCCCCCCCCACCCCCCACCTTCCCCTCTCTCTCTCTCTCTCTCTCTCTCTCTCTCTCTCTCTCTCTCTCTCTCTCTCTCTCGTTATAAGATCAATAAGGACGGTAGCAGCGGCTTTGAAAGGAAGGAAAATAAGGAAAAAAAAGAAAAGAATAACAAAAACAAAGTAGGAAAACAGGAAAAGGGACTGATTATATTTTTTTCCTAGAGTTCGTAATAATACACAAAAAAAGGCCAATAACAACAGGAATAATAACGTAGGAGGAGAGATGAAGGGAAGATTGAAGCTAAGGAGGTCACGGGGAAAGGAGAAGAGAGGGAGGAAGGGAGGGCGAAGATGAGAAGGAGGAGGAGGAGGAGAAGGAGAATAAAAAAAGCAGAGAATGGCCGACAGAAAGGGAAGTAGGGTTATTATATATGATGATGACGTGGCAATAAGGAGGCGAGGAAGAAGCTAATGAGAAAAAGAAGCATAGAAAACACTGATGATGATAACAAGAAAAAGAAGGAGGAGAAAGAGAGGAAGAGTTTTTTTGAGGACGAATGATAAGTGTGAAAGGGAGAGGAGGAGGAGGAGGTGGTGGAGAGTAGAGTGGAAGAGATGAAGGAGCAGGAGGAAAAAGGGAAAAGGAAAAGGAGAGTGGAGGAAGGAGGAGAAGGAGAGGAAGAGGTTTTTAAGGACTAATAAGTGTAAAAGGGAGAGGATGAGGAGGAGGTGGAGAGTAGAGTGGAAGAGTTGGAGGAACATTAGGAAAAAGGGAAAAGGAAAAGGAGAGGAAGAAGGAGAAAAAGGAAGAGAGAGATGTAGTGGTGGAATGGAAAGGAGGAAGAAGAGGAGAAGGAAGAGGAGGCAAAAACAGCATAGTGGTAGAGAATAAGGAGGAAAAGAGAAGAAGGAAAAGGAGTAGGAGGTATTGATGGTGGAGGAGGAGGAAGATAAGGGCTAGGAGAAGAAGAGGAGGAGGAGGAGGAGGAGGAGGAGGAGGAGAATAAAAAGACTAAGAGAAGGTGAAAACATCTTAACACTCAATAAAGATGAAGACCCGCGAGAGTTAAAAGCGAGGAAGAAGAAGAAAATGAAAGTTACGATAAAGAGAAAAAGGAAGAGGAGGAGGAGGAGGAGGAAGAGATAATGGATAAAAAATGATGGTGTAAGTGGAGGAAGATGCAGTAACACAAAATTATGATGGAACAATTAGCAAAGTTTGAAGAGGAGAGAGAATGGGAACATGAAAGTTAAGGAGAAAGAGGAAGAGAAGAAGGAGCTAGAGGAAGAGGAGAAGGGAGCAAAAATTCGATAAAGGAGAGGATAACGAGGATTTGAAAGGCAAGAGTAGTAGTAGTAGTAGTAGTAGTAGTAGTAGTAGTAGCAGTAGTAGTAGTAGTAGTAGTAGTAGTAGTAGTAGTAGTAGTAGTAGTAGTAGTAGTAGTAGTAAAAGAAAACGAGGAAATAATACCAACACAAGGAACATCAGAAGCGCACAAAGAACAAAAACAAAAAAAACAAAAAACAGAAGCAGCAGAGGAAGGAGTGGCAGGAGGAGGAGGAGGAGCAGGAGGAAAAGCAGAAGCAGAAGCACACCAGTAAAAATAGCAGTGACAATAAAGACACACACGCACACATGTACACACACACATAAATACACTGAGATACTGCCTGGGAATAAGAACATTAACACACACTGGTAAAGATGAAGCAACGGGTGGGACGGGCAGGTTGTTGGGGCAGGGAAGAGAAGGGTAGGGCAGGGCAGGGAAGAACAGGGAAGGGAAGGGAAGGGAAGAGCAGGGAAGGGAAGGGAAGAGAAGAGAAGGGAAAGGAAGGGAAGAAACAGAGAAGGGAAGGGAAGAGCAGAGAAGGAAAGGGAAGGGTAGGGTAGGGTAGGGTAGGGTAGGACAGGGAAGGGCAGGGTATAGGGTAGACAGGCCAGGGAAGAACAGGGTAAGGCAGAGCAGGGCAGGGTAGGGCAAGGAAGGGAAGAGAAAGGCAAGGCAAGGTAGGGCAGAGCAGGGCAAGGCAGGAAAGGGTAGGGTAGGGTAGGGTAGACAGGGCAGGAAAGAGCAGGGTAGGACAGGGAAGGGAAGAGAAAGGCAAAGCAAGATAGGGCAGACCAGGGCAAGGCAGGGAAGGGAAGGGTAGGGCAAGGCAGGGAAGGGAAGGATAGGGCAAGGTAGGGCAAGGAAGGGAAGAGAAAGGCAAAGCAAGGCAAGGCAGGGCAGAGCAGGGCAAGGCAGAGAAGGATAGGACAGGACAGGACATGGCAGGGCAGGGCAAGGCGAGGGGAGTGTCTGAAACCTGTTCTCTAAGATGTGTGTTCCTGCTTGTGTCTCCGCAGAACAAGATCGTGGTGTGCAGGAAGGAGCCGTGCCCGAGCCTCGAGGGTTGCTACTGGAAGATGATGCAAAGTCCCCGTCAGTGTTGCCAGCAGTGTAAAGGTGAGGGGGGGGGCTGGGGGGGAGGGGGGGGGGGTGGAGGTGTGGTATATGTGTTTTTTCTTTGACTGTGTGTGTGTGTGTGTGTGTGTGTGTGTGTGTGTGTGTGTGTGTTTTCCTGATTGTTCTGTCTTCTGTAGTTGCTTTTAATCTTTCTGATCTGTCTTCTCTCTCTCTCTCTCTCTCTCATTATACCAAGCGTCTATTTTCTCTTTATAATATCTAGCTTCCTTCCGTTCCTTTTTTCTGCAGTCCCTTTCTTTCCTTTCATTCCCTTACCCTGCCATCCCTTTCCTTCCTTTTCTAATATCTACCTCCTATTCATTCCTCTACCCTGCAATCCCTTTCTTTCCTTTCCCGTAATTGACTCCCCTTTCGGCCACCTCTTCGGATTCTTTACAGGAGAAGCGAGTAGCGGGCTTTTTTTTTATTATTGTTTCCTTTTTTGTGTGCCCTTGTGCTGTCTCCTTTGCTGTAAAAATAAAAAATGCCTTGGTTTCCCCCCTTTTTCCACTCCCTCCTTATTCCCCCTTATCCTGCATTCACCTTCTTCCCCAGCCGTTCCCCTTTCCCTCTCCTAATCGTCTCTGTCCCCTTTTACTTGACCTGATATTCTCCCCTTCCATCAAACCCACTTTCCCTCTGTCGCTTCTACATTACCTACAGCCTCTCCTGCCCTCATCTCACTTTGTCCTCTCCGCCCCTCCATAGCCCTTTGACCTCTCTTCACCTCATCTCATATTCACTTCTCTACCTGTTCTCACTGTCCAATGTTTCCCTTCACATCACCTGTTTCTCATCGTCTGTCTCTCTTCACGTTCATTATGTTCCTCTTCCTCTGTCTCTGTACTGTCCCTCATTTCACGTTTTTTTTATCTTTCCCTCTGATGGTCTAATGCGTTCCTCTCCTCGTTTCATATTTCTTAACCTTCACTTTCTGTTTCTCATCGTCTGTCTCTCTTCACGTTCATTATATTCCTCATTCTCTGTCTCTACTCTGTTCCTCACCTCATGTTTTTTTTTTTTTTTCCTCTGCTATAGTCTAATGCGTTCCTCTCCTCGTTTCACATTGCTTAACCTTTCCTAACGTTACTCTAATGGTTTGTCTGTAATGCTTTTTTTTCTTCTTCTCTCTCTAATGCTCTTTTTCTTATGTGCTAATGCGTTCCCTCTCTTCGCTTCACACCTCACATTTCCTAAAACTTTCCTACACTAATTCCTTGCGTTCTTTTTCATCACCTACAATTTCCGTTCACTACCCTAACATTCTTTCCTCCTCCTACCTATCTTTCCCTTACACTAAACCTCCTCACACGTTCCTCCTTTCTCATCACCTACAATATCCGTTCACTACTCTAAAATTCTTTCTTCCTTCTCCCTACCTTTCCCCTAAACTAAACCTTCGCCTCACACTCTCCTCTCCCTTCCCCCTCCACCAACTCTCGTGTTTCCCCATCCACTATACCGCCGACTCTCCCTCCCTCAGGTTGCATCCACGAGGGCGTCTGGCACCCACACGGAGCTCGCTGGGCACAGAACGCCAGCCACTATCACTGCCTCTCGGGCGTACTCACCGTCACTCAGACCCACTGCCACCTGCCCTGTGACTCACCCCTGGCTGCACGCGACGGGGCCTTCTGCCAGAGCTGCCCAGGTGAGTGTGTGACAGGTGTGCTGAGAGAGAGAGAGAGAGAGAGAGAGAGAGAGAGAGAGAGAGAGAGAGAGAGAGAGAGAGAGAGAGAGAGAGAGAGAGAGAGAGAGAGACGAAGAAGATGCAGAAACAGAGTAGGAGACAAAAATAGACAGACAGACAGATAGACACACAAACAGACAGAAGGATAGAGGCGAAAAACAACAAGCAGAGTAGGAGAGACAAATTCAGACAGACAGACAGACAGACAACATACACACACCCCTGTATCGCTCGTTTTCTTTTCTCCCTCGGGAAAGAAAACAAAAACAATCGACTCGCTGGCAAACTAAACACAGTAAACAATATACAGTGAGACAGACAGACAGACAGACAGACGGATGGACGAGACAAAGGAAGTTGATATAAACTAATTCCCCGAACAGACAGACTACATAGAAAAATACAAAACGTAAATACTCTCTCTCTCTCTCTCTCTCTCTCTCTCTCTCTCTCTCTCTCTCTCTCAAAATCATGCGGAAACGAAAATTGAACAAGAAAACAAGAGAAAGATCCATAATTGCCTTGTATCTGTGTGTGTGTGTGTGTGTGTGTGTGTGTGTGTGTGTGTGTGTGTCGCAGGAGATAAGAACACTCAGGCGGCTGTGCACTTTGAAGGAAGGGAAGGGAAGGGAAGGAAAGGGAAAGCAAAGGAAGGGAAAGGAATGGAAGGGAAAGGAAGGGAAGGGAAGGGAAGGGAAGGGAAGGAAAAGGAAGGGAAGGAAAGGGAAGGGAAAGGAAGGGAAAGGAAGGGAAGGGAAGGAAAGGGAAGGGAAGGGAAGGAAAGGGAAGGCAAAGGAAGGGAAGGGAAGGGAAGGCAAGGGAAGGAAAAGGAAGGGAAGGAAAAGGAAGGGAAGGAAAGGGAAGGGAAGGGAAAAAAGGGGCGGGAACACAAGAATATAAGGAGTCTACAAGAAGCCAGTAGGTCTATGCATGGCAGCTCCTGTGAAGATAAGAGAGATGAGATGGCGCCACTCTAAACACTTGCCTGCGCCATGACGGGCTGGGGCCGACTACCATCCAGGCCCTCAAGCAAGCCTACCGGCGCTATAGGCTTAGACGTAAAAAAAAAAAGACATGGGAAAGGAAAGGAAAGGAATAGAAGGAAAAGGAAGGGATGGGGGAGGAAGGCAATTAAACATGGAAAAGGAGACAAAGCGAAAAGAAAGGGAAGGGAAGGGAAGAGAAGGGTTAATGAAGGGAAAAGAGGGGAAAGTAAAGTCTATAGAAGGGAAGGCAAGGGAAAGCTAAGGAAGGGAAGGGAAGAACAAGCAGAGGAAGGCAAGGGAATGGAAGGTTAAGGAAAAGAAGAGGAGAAAACAGAAGGGAAGGGAAGGCAAGGCAAGCGAAGGGAATACAAGGGAAGGGAAAACAAAGCAATGGAAGGGAAAGGAAGGCAAAGCAAAGCAAGGCAAAGAAAAGGAAGGGAAAGAAAAGAAAAGTAAAGAAAGGGAAGACAAGGGAAGAGAAAGCAAGGCAAGACAAGGCATGGGAAGGGGAAGAAGGGAAAGGGAAGAAAAGGCAAGGAAAGGAAAGCTAAGCAAGGGAAGGAAAGACAAGAGGAAGGAAGGGAAGAGAAGGCAAAGCAATGGAAGGGAAGGGAAGGGAAGGGAAGAAAAGGCAAGGAAAGGAAAAGCTAAGCAAGGGAAAGAAAGACAAGAGGAAGGAAGGGAAGGGAAGCCAAAGCAATGGAAGGGAAGGGAAGGGAAGGGAAGAAAAGGCAAGGAAAGGAAAAGCTAACCAAGGGAAGGAAAGACAAGAGGAAGGAAGGGAAGAGAAGGCAAAGCAATGGAAGGGAAGGGAAGGGAAGGGAAGGGAAGGAAAGGAAAAACTAACCAAGGGAGGGAAAGACAAGAGGAAGGAAGGGAAGAGAAGGCAAAGGAATGGAAGGGAAGGGAAGGGAAGGGAAGAAAAGGCAAGGAAAGGGAAAGACAATGGAAGGAAGGGATGGGTAGGGGAAGAAAGGGAAGGGAGGGGAAGGGGTGCCGGGGCAGGAGGCTGGTGGCGCAGCATCTCTATAACGCGGCACCGGATGACACCTGACTGATAAAGGGCGTGTCGGGTTAGCGTAAACAGCTGTTGTATCCGCTACCCTCCACCCCCACCCCTCCCCGTCCTCCCCCTCCCCCTCCCCCTCCTCCTCTTTCTTCTCCGCCGCCTCCTTCTTCTTCTTCTGCTGTTGTTGTTGTCCCTCCTCTTCCTCCTCCTCCTCCTCCTCCTCCTCCTCCTCCTCCTCCCCTTGTTCTTTCTTCAGTGTGTATCCTAGTCTTCCTCCTCCTCCTCCTCCTCCTCTTCTTTCTTACACACTTCATCCTGCTCATCTTTCTTATATCCCTCCTCCTCCTCCTCCTCCTCCTCTTCCCCATCCTCAATCTCCCTTCCTTCTCTTTTGTTCCTCCTCCTTCTTCCTCTTCTTCTTCTTCTTCTTCAGATCTTTCTTCCTCCTCTATATTTTCTTCTCTCTCTCTTTATTAATTTTCCTCCTTCTCTTATTCTCTCTTTAATCATTTTCCTCCTCCTTCATTTTCACTTCCTCCTCTTCCTCCTCCTTCTATTCGTTCTCTCTCTCTCTCTCTCTCTCTCTCTCTCTCTCTCTCTCTCTCTCTCTCTCTCTCTCATCCTGCACCTCATTTTTAACTTTTTTTTTCCCTTCCTGCTTTCCTTTCTCTCTTCTTTAAGTCTTTTGTTGCCAGTTCTTGTTATTCTTTCTCCTCCTCCTTTTGGTCCACTTATATTTTCCCTTTTCTTAGTTTTTTTCATTTATTTTCACTTCTTTTCATCACCATCTTCATTACCTTCATCATTTCTTCTTCGTGTTCTTGTTCTTGTTCTTCTCTTCTATTCCTTCTCTTCTGTTTATATCTTCCCCGTTTCTTCTTTTTTCTTATTATTATTGTTTTTGTTATTCTCATTCTTCTTTGTCTTTTTTTCTAAGTCTTTTTATAATTATCATTCTTCTGGGTTGTTGTTTTTTTTAGTCTTCCTTTTGTTCCTCTTCTTCCCCCTTTCATCTTCCTTTCTCCTCTTCCTCTTCTTCCTCCTCCTCCTTTTTTTTTAATGTCTCAATTTCCTTTTTCTTTCTCATTATTCTTCCTCCCCTTAGTCTTCTTTTTCTTCCTCTCCTTCCCCCTCACTTCATTTTCCTTTCTCCTCCTCCTCCTCCTCCTCCTCCTCCTCCTCCTCCTCCTTTTTTTTAGTGTCTTAGTTTCCTTTTTCTTCCTCATAATATTATCATCATTATTCTTCCTCTCCTTAGTCTTCTTTTTCTTCCTCTCCTTCCCCCCCACTTCATTTTCCTTTCTCCTCTTCCTCCTCCTCCTCCTCCTCCTCCTCCTCCTCTTTTTTTTAAGCGTGTTAATTTCCTTTTTCTTCCCCACATTATTATCGTTATTCTTAGTCTTCTTTTTCTTCCTCTCCTTCCCCCACTTCCTTCTCCTCCTCCTCTACCTCCTTCTCCTCCTCCTCCTCCTCCTCCGCCGCCGCCTCCGCCTCGTCTTGTGGGAAGTTGTGGCCAAAAAAGTAGGGTAATGCATGGCTTCATTATCGCCATTGTACACGTGATACGACTTTAACTGTTTACCCAATTAGCTGTCTTATCGCGGAGGGGGGAGGGGAGAAGGGGGGGGGAGGGGGATGGGGAGAGCGGCATGTTGGGTCGGTAAGAGCTGTTGCTAACACAAGATTTTCTCATCTCTCCCTTCTTCCTCCTCTCTCCCTTCCTCCTCCTCCTCCTCCTCCTCCTCCTCCTCCTCTCCCTCTCTCACTGCTTGGTTACCATCATTCGCACCACGTTACACACACACACACACACATACACACACATACACACACACACACACAGGGCACAAAAAAAAGTGGACCAGGTAATAATAGGCGGCATCTAGACACAACACCTGGCTGGCTACCTGAGAGAGAGAGAGAGAGAGAGAGAGAGAGAGAGAGAGAGAGAGAGAGAGAGAGAGAGAGAGAGAGTAAAGAATAAGAAGTCGAGGTACATTCAAGACGTGATAGAATTTTGAGATAGAAAGACGTGATAGAATTTTGAGATGGGAAGTGAAGCGTAAAAATGAAACTTAATAGGCCGTAAGTGAAGGTTCGGAAAGGGATTTTGATTTTATGGAAGACACTGTTTGGCTTTTTTTTTGTTTGTTTGTTTCCTTCGTTTTCTGTTTCCCATTCTTTCTCTTCATTTCTCTTCTTCTCATTTCTTGACTTCTTTTGACCTTCTCTTTTTTTACCTTTGACCTCTTTTCTTGACCTCTTTTCTTGACCTTCTCTTCTCTTGACCTCCTCTTTTCTTGACCTCTTTCCTTGACCTCTTTTCTTGACCTCTTTTCTTGACCTTCTCTTTTCTTGACCTTCTCTTTTCTTGACCTTCGTTTTCTATTCCCCACTCCTCCTCATTTCTCTTCTTATTTCTTTTCATTTCTTCTCATTCCCACTTTCTCTCCTCATTTCTCTCCTCCTTCTCCTCATTTTCCTCTCTGTTCTCTCCTGTTCTTCTAATTTCTCTAACCTCTTTTTTCTCACTCTTATTTTCTCCTTCCCTTCTTCTCTACCCTCTTCTCACGCTCTTTCCCCTTTTCTTTTTCCTCATTTTCTCTGTTCTCTCCTGTTCTTCTAATTTCTTTAACCTTCTTCTTCTCACCCAGCTTATTCTCTCCTTCCATCCTTCTCTATCTTCTTCTCACGCCCTTTCCCGTCTTCTTTTTCCTCTCCTCTTTTTTTGCATACCTTCCCATCTCCTCTCTTTCATAACAGTTTTCTTCTCGCCCTCTCCTCATGCTCCCCCTCTCCTATTCCTCTTTTTTTATGTTGTTGTTGTTTTTTTATTCCTGTCTTCCTTTCACAATTCTTCCTTTCTACAATATTCATCTTGTTCTCCCTCTTCCTCATTCGTCTTTCGATGTGTCTATCCCTCTCTTCCTTTGCACCTCTTTACAGTCTTCCTCTTGCCCTCTCCTCCTCCTCCTCCTCCTCCTAAAGTAATGGCAACGAGGTAAATTGCGGCCTTCGAAGCAACTATTAGGCCGGAGCTCCGTCGCCCATTATTATAGTATTAAGCCGAGTGTTCCCTTATCTCCTAATGGCGGATAAATTGTCCACTAACTTCCCCCCGAGGTGCACACGCTAATTGCCGGCAGGTTCGTATTTCTCTTTTTTTTTTCTTTTTTCACTTGTTGCTGATTGTTGCTTTTTTTTTGTGGCGTGGCTTTTTGCGCGTCCACATCTGTTCCTGTGTGGTTGTGGTGGTGGTGGTGATGGTGGTGGTCGTGGTATCTTAGTGGTTGTGATGATGGCGGTGGTGGTGGCGGTGGCGGTGTCTTAGTGGTGGTGGTGGTAGTGGTGATCTCGTTGTGGTTGTAGTGGTGGTGGTAGTGGTGGTGGTGGTGGTAACGTAGTAGTGGTGGTGGTGGTGGTGGTTATGGTGTTAGTGGTGGTGGTGGTAGTGGTTATGGTGGTAGTATGGTGGTGGTATCGTAGTGGTCATGGTTGTGATGGTGGTTGTGGTGGTGAGGTTGTTCCCCTTTCACCATCCGTCTCTATCGACAGCTCTTCCCTAACCCACAGTGATGCTTTTAAAAGGTCAATAAAACACTTCGCGGCAGCAGTAATATATTTGAAATCACTACTTTTTCATCTGCAACTCACGCCAGAACCTTTATTATACATTTTTTTTCCAGTCATATCCATCAGTAGTACATTCTGAGTCTTATTAATAAGGTCTAATGTCTCCCCAACCCAGATTAATAGCTTTAAGAGGTTCATAAATAGCAATGTCAGAAGTAATTTATTGAAGAATTATCGCTAGTTCATGTATCACCTTTAGCAATACCTTAATTATACTTTATTCTCTAATTATATCCATCGTCAGTAGAGTCATAAAGTAAATTGCATCCTTAACCTATAGCAATACCTTTAATATACTTTACTTCGGATCTTTTCCATTCTTGTACAGTCAAAAGGTAAATCGACTTTTTAACTGCTTAACTTTTGGGTGAGAAGAAAGTTGAAGAATTTAGAACAGGAGAGAACAGAGACAAAATGAGGAGGAGGAGAGAAATAAGGAGAAAGTGGAAATGAAAAGAAATGAGAAGAAATGAGAAGAGAAATGAGGAGGACGAGAGGGGAACAGAAAATGAAGGTCAAAAAAAGAGAAGGTCAAGAAAAGAGAAGGTCAAGAAAAGAGAAGGTCAAGAAAAGAGAAGGTCAAGAAAAGAGGAGGTCAAGAAAAGAGGTCAAGAAAAGAGGAGGTCAAGAAAAGAGAAGGTCAAGAAAAGAGAAGGTCAAGAAAAGAAGTCAAGAAAAGAGAAGGTCAAGAAAAGAGGTTAAGAAAAAAGAAGGTCAAGAAAAGAAGTCAAGAAAAGAGAAGGTCAAGAAAAGAGGTTAAGAAAAAAGAAGGTCAAGAAAAGAGGTTAAGAAAAAAGAAGGTCAAGAAAAGAAGTCAAGAAAAGGGAAGGTCAAGAAAAGCGGTCAAGAAAAGAGAAGGTCAAGAAAAGAGATCAAGAAAAGAGAAGGTCAAGAGAAGGTCAAGAAAAGAGGTCAAGAAAAGAGAAGGTCAAGAAAAGAGGTTAAGAAAAAAGAAGGTCAAGAAAAGAGAAGGTCAAGAGAAGGTCAAGAAAAGAGGTCAAGAAAAGAGAAGAGAAGTACGCCGCCAACCTTACTTTTAACTCTAAGTAATAGCTTCTTGAGGACCATGTTTACCACCTTATCAGCAGCACAGTCTTTTCTCAAGCCAGTAGCCGTGCCTTGATTACCCCCTCGCTAACCACATCATTGAGAGTACATTGACCAGCCCCATTTCGATCCGTAAGCCTCGCTAATACGGAGTTGCTTATTAAGGAGTAGTTTACATTTAACTTTTTTTAACCATTGCAATACCTTAATTATCCTTCCTTTGCTAACTACGTCCGTTGAAAGTACATTGATTAGTCCAATTATGTCTTCTTAAACCCCGGTAATAGGTTTTAGTAGTATTTATTGATGGGGAGTCTTCATTTAATTTCTTCAACCACTCCAGTACCTTAATTTTCCTTCTTTTGCTTGCTACGCCCATTAAAAGTTCACTAATCAGACTCATTTGCTTTATGCCTTAGTTATCGCTTTTAGTGTCTCAAAACATCAGCAGGAGTTATTTATTGATGGGGAGTCTTCATTAAACCCTCTCAAGCACTGTAGTATCTTGATTAACCTTACTAAACGAACTAAACCCATTGGAAGAACATTGAGCAGTCCCATTATGTCTCCTTAAGCACCGGTAATAGCTTTTAGTGCCTCCAACCATCAGCAAGAGTAATTCATTATCTATTTAACTCTCACCCTCTAATTATTCTTCCTTTACAAAGCACACCTGTTGAAAGTTCATTAATCAGTTCCATTCAGTCACCTTAAGCACTAGTAATAGCTTTTAGTGCCTCAAACCATCAGTAGGAGTAATTTACCGAGTAGGAGTCTTCTTATAACTCAATGTTTTCTTTACTAACTACACCCCTTGAAACTTCATTGATCACCCCCATTCTGTCCCCATAAACCCTGGTAAAAGCCCTTCGACCTTCTATCGGTCCATCTTAACCCCCCAGGAATAGGTTTTAAACGCCCATACTAACCAGCGTTCATTGATCAGTCCCATTCTGCCTCCATAAACTCTGGCTGAAGCTCTTAAACTCCCTTACTGCCCTTCTCAAACCCCATGTAATAGGTTTTAAACGCCCACACTCACCAGCTTATCTTAATGGAGGCCCACGTGACCGTCATACCCACCCATACCCACCCATACCCAGTGTACACAACAATGGTGAGTTTATGAGCCCGAGTGTGCCCATTATGTCAACTCGGGTACTTTTATGGGTCTCTCGCTGCCCCTGATGCTAACCGTACTACCTTTTGGGACTCCCGACGCCCCTACCCCATCCCCCATACAAGACCATACCAGTGCCATTGAGTTGCATGTTCCTTAATGTATGGTAGTAGTGATGGTAGTGATATAGTAGGGGTGGTAGTGAGGGTTGAGTGGTAGTGGTGGTGGTGGTGGTGGTTTGGCTTAGTGTCGACGGCTGTAATATTAGTAATGATACTGATAAAGACTAATATGAAGGAGGAGGAGGAGGAGGAGGAGGAGGAGGAGGAGGAGGAGGAGAAAGAGGGAGGAAAAGAAAACGTAAACAACTGAGGAGAAGGAAGACGAAGAGGAGGAGGAGGAGGAGGAGGAGATGGAGGAAGACAGTAAGAAAGAGAAGAAGCAAATAAAGAACGAACGGAAACGAAGAAGAGGAAGAAGAAGAAACAGAAGGCGGAGGAGGAGGAGGAGGAGGAGGAAGAAGAAGAAGAGGAAGAAGAAGAAACAGAAGGCGGAGGAGGAGGAGGAGGAGGAGGAAGAAGAAGAAGAAGAGGAGGAGGAGGAAGAAAACGAGGCACAGAAGGAGGTCGTTTATAATCCCCCTCACACACACACACACACACACACACACACACACACACACACACACATAACTCCGGGAAGTCCGAGAGTTTAAGCAGAAACAGGGGAAGACGCAGAAGGAGGCGGTGATGGTGGTGGTAGTGGAGGTGGTGATGGTGGTGGTGATGGTAGTGGACCCAGGCAACACACACACACGCACACACACACACACGGCCAACCAACTGCTCGCGGTAAAATATAACGAAGTATGATTCTCGAGTTACAGTCTTTGCTTTTATTGCCGAATGTGAGAAGTGAGTCTCTTGGTCTTCGCCGGGAGGGTCGTCGGGGCGGCAGTGGCAGCATCAGGAGTCCTTTTTGCCCCCGCAGTTAGACGTGAGGGACGTTGAGGGTTGCATGCAGGAGTAGGGAAGCCCCGAGGGAAAGAGGGATGGGATGGGGTGGTGTGGTGAGTGTCCGGACAGTTAGTGGAGGCGTGAGGGAGTTGATGAAGATGGTGATGGTGATGGTGGTAGTGGTGGTGGTGATAATTGTTGTTAGGCCAGTGACAGTGGTGGTGGTGGTGGTAGTAGCAGTAGTAGTAGTAGTAGTAGTAGTGTTTTTGTTGCTCTATTCGTCGTTGAAAAGGAGAAAGAAGAGGAGGAGGAGGAGGAGAAGCAGGATGAAGAGGAGCAAGAGGGAGAGGAGAAGGAGAAGGAAGAGGGACAACAACAGGAGTAGGAAAGGAAGGAGGGACAGCAACAGGAAGAGGAGGAAATGGAGGAGCAGGAGGAGGAGGATCAGGACTTTCAAATTACATCAACTATATTTTTTTCCTTCCTGTGATTTCCAGTAACGCCAAAAGGGGAAGCGTTGCGTCACTCACTCCAGGAAACGGAACCGACGCCCTGTTTACTTTACACTCTATTTATACGCCGTCACGAAAAGAGGGAAAGAAATCAAGAATAACAAACGAACGAGATATTTTAAACACACTATCTACTGTAACGAGACACCTTTCCAGATAAACCGACTTGTAGGGAGAGAGGTTAACATGTGCTTGATAAGGTTAGAATTAGCTGTTGGGTGTGAAGAAAGAGACGCGTGAGAGAATAGACGAGAGAATGCAGGAAGTGTCGAGCGAAGGAAGGGTTTGTTTGGCGTGGATATCCGACGTTTTGGATAACTTGGCTTGTAGGGAGAGAGATTAACATGTGCTTGATAAGGTTAGAATTAGCCATTGTGTGTGAAGAAAGAGACGCGTGAAGATTAGTGCAGTATAAGTAAAGGAAGAGTATAGACGATAGAATAGAGGAAGTGTCGAGTGCATGGTTTGTTTTAAGGAGTGTTTAGTGCGAAGAAAGAAGCACCTCAGGATAAGTGAAGTATAAACAGGAAGGAAATAGACGAGAGAATGTAGGAAGTGTCGAGCGAAGGAAAAGTTTGTTTGTCATGGATATCCGAGTTTTTGGATAAATTGGCTTGTATAGGGAAAGATGTTAACATGTGCTTGATAAAATAAGAAGTAAGTGTTAGGTGTGAAAATAGCGCCTCAGGATAAGTGAAATATATAGGAAGCTAATGGACGAGAGAGCACAGGAAATATCGAATGTTTTGGAAAGGTTTTTGAAGCGAAATTATCGAACGTTTACATTTAGAACATAAGGAAAGAATTTTTAAGCGAGAATATCGAACTTTTTGACTTAGAACTTAAGGACACAAGGTTTAAATAAGGGAACATTAGGGTAGGTTTGTGATTAGAACATAAGGACACAAAGTTTACATAAGGGAACATTAGGGAAGGTTTGTGATTAGAACATAAGGACACAAAGTTTACATAAGGGAACATTAGGGAAGGTTTGTGAAGCGAGAGTATCCAGCTTTTAGAACGCGTAAGAACATAAGGAGTCCTCAAGTGGCCAATAGGTTCATACAAGGCAGCTCCTGTAAACCCAACCCCACCTAAGTACTTGAATATACGATCATTTGTCAGATTGGTATAGAAGATAAAAGCATAAGGGTTGGTATTCTCAGACTCTACCGACTCTCACATCAACCATTTACAAAGATCAGAAAGAAGATCAATAGGGTTTCAGTGAGTTTTTAAAGTTAATGGTACAACAGGATGGTCAAACTACCACCAGGGTCATGAAACTACCCTTGGAAATACCCACAACTACAGAAAACTGGTCAGATATTTCCACTTGAGACGCCGATACGTTTAACAATATGAATGAAGGAGTCCTACAAGAGACCGCTGGTATATCTTCTGTAAACCTAACCCCACCTAAATACACGAATATACAATGAATAGACTGACTGGCTGACTAATGACTTAACTAATGAGCTGCGCCGAGCGGTTGGTGAACGTGGTGGTGATCCTGGAGTCTAAGTTTTCAGTCCTGCCGAGCGCCATTAACAAGGATCGCCCACATGCCGTCCACTGGTCATGACTCTGATTACGAATTCGATGAAGTGGAGCGCCGCAAGAGTCTCAGCTACGCAAGCAGGAAATGGCGTCTTTAAGGGATAATCCGCGCGTGTACCCTCAGTCTGGGGTCCACCACCAAGACGCAAATAGATACATGAATAAGTTGAATAATTATAATCAATCAACAGGCAAAGATCAAAATAAGCTAATGATAAATGGTTAGATAAGAAGATGTCGACGGACGAACCAAAACAAATAGGTGAAGGACGAACAAGCAAATGATAGATGGTTAAAAAGGAAAATATAGACGAAGGAATCAAAACATATAGACGGATAAAGAAGGTTACATAGGAAAATATAGACGAAGGAACCAAAACATATAGACGGATAAAGAAGGTTACATGGGAAAATATAGACGAAGGAATCAAAACAAACAGATGAAGAAGATACAAATAATTAATAGATGGCTAGAAAGGAAAATATAGACGGACGAATCAAAACATAGACAGATAAAGAAGGTTACATAGGAAAATATAGACGAAGGAATCAAAACAAACAGATGAAGAAGATACTAGATGGCTTGGAAGGAAAAATATAGACGAACGAACCAAACCAAAAGCAAAACAAATGAAGAACGAAAATATCAATAACCTGTATCAGTGTATAGATAATGCTCGCCCCCTCACCCCCCCCCTCCTTCTGCCCCTCCTTCAGGCTGCTGGCTCGAGGGTCGCCGAGTGCAGGAGGGCGAGACGGTATCCTCCCGCGCCGACCCCTGCGTGTCCTGTACCTGCTCCGGGGACCGCCTCACCTGCCAGAAGAGGGCGTGCCCCGTGCTCTCCTGCCCCCCTGCCCGCCGCGTCCTGGCCCCGGGGAGCTGCTGTATGACCTGCACGGGTGAGACGAACTATAATATTCCTGTCTAATTTCTGTATTTTTCTGTTTTCTATTCTCTATCCTTCTCTATTCTGCTCTATTCTCCTGTCTAGTTCCTCTTCCTCTATTCTCTGTTCTTCTCTCTCCTTATCTATCCTTCTCTCTCTTCCTGTCTATTTCCTGTTCTATTATGTATCCTTCTCTAGCCTACTTTATTCTGTATCCTTCTCTCCTCTTCTTTCTCCTCCTGTCTAATTCCTATTCCTCTATTTTTCTATTCTTCTCTCTCTTTCTGTCTAATTCCTATTCTTCTATTATCTATCATTCTCCTTCTCTCTCCTCCTGTTTAATTCCTATTCCTCTTTTCTATCCTTCTCTATCCTTCCGGGCGAAACAAACTCCTGTCTAATTCCTATTCCTCTATTCCCTATTTTCTCTGTCCTTCTCTATCCTCCTCTGTTCGTCACCCTTGCTGTCCACACAACGCCGCCCTCTCTCCCTCCCCTCACCTCCTCGTCTCCGCCACAGGGTCACGGGAGCTCATCACGCCGCCGGGAGAGCGCTGCTTCCTCAACGGCTTCCTCTACACCACTGGCATGGAGCGTAACCTCGACCACTGCACCGCCTGTACCTGCCACCAGAGCTACATCACCTGCCAGCGCACCACCTGTCCCGTGCTGAACTGCCCGCGCGAGGACCAGCTGACCCCCGAGGCTGAGTGCTGCCCCGTGTGCGTGAAGAAGCAGTACAGCGGAAAGGCGGAGAACTGCACGATCCACGGTATGACGCGGCGTAACGGGGAGCAATGGCAGTTGGACCAGTGCGCCACCTGTACCTGCGCTAATGGGAATGTGGCTTGCGAGTTCATGGAGTGTCCTTACATGAATAAGCCCTGCCCGCCTGGATTTAAGGTACGTGTGGAGGTGGTTGGGTAATGGGTGGGTAGGGATGGGTGTGGGTGCGAGTCAGCGTTTCTAAATTATCTTACCTATCACATTGCCCTTTCGTAGTTTCTGACATACAGCTATTGCGAAAGTGAAAGAAAATCATCACTATTTAACATTTTCAGCGATAACTTTAATTTTCCATCGTTATTTGTAAAGGTACGAGAGTTTTAGGATTGAAAACGATAAAGATACGATGTTCAGAGTACGACAGTTTGGCATCGCTGGTGTGGGTATAGGTATGGAAGAGAGGGTGCAAGGGAGGGTGGATTGGTGGGTGTGGGTGGATAGGTGTGTAAGCTAGGGCTGTTTGGGGGGTGTAAGGGTGTGTGGGGGGGGGGTAGCTGTTAGGTTCCTCTTTGTTATGTGTCTGTTTTTTGGTGTTTTGTATTTCCTTTCTCGTCTTGATTCTTGTGTTGTTTGTTCACTGTATGGCTGTTTATGTTTTTTGTTGTTGTTTTGTTTTGTTTTCTTGCTTTTTTTTAAGTCTGTTCTCTCGCTCTTTACATTTTTTTCCGTATTCATGAGTTTATTCTAGCTCTTTTTTTTACCCTGTCCATCATCTCTGTCAAACTGTAGGTCATTATTTTCTATGTAGATTTATTTATTTTTATTTTTTTGGTGTGTGTGTGTGTGTGTGTGTGTGTGTGTGTGTGTTCCTCTCTCAACGTCTGCCATAATTTGTCTAATTCTCTGTATGAAATGGTTTTATGTTTACGAGGTTTTTTTTTATTGTTCTTGCTGAGAGGGACAAAAATCCACATATATACCTTATTTTCTTAACCTCTGGGGAATATTTTACAGATCGTTTTCTTTATCTTAATCTCTCGGGAACATTTTAGGCATCTTTTTTTTTTCTTCTTTTTTTTTTTTTTTTTTTACTGTTCATTTGAGGGCCATTAAATTAGACGTTCCCGCCTCATATGCGTGTAAGGCGTCTCAAGCTCCCCCTGCCTCTTACACCAAGCATTGGGTTACATCAGCGCCCATTCCTTCGTATTAAGCTTGCACGTTTTAACTCAAGCTTCCCCTCCCGACACTCCTAAAGCACTTAACTTATCATAAACGCAACTCCTTTTTAAATGTTATAGATGGCGTGTGTAAATTTTACTTCAAACTTTCTCTCACACTTAAATATTCAAATTATGATGTTTTTTTTTTTTTCTCATGCGCGCGCTCTCTCTCTCTCTCTCTCTCTCTCTCTCTCTCTCTCTCTCTCTCTCTCTCTCTCTCTCTCTCTCTCTCTCTCTCTCTCTCTCTCTCTCTCTCTCTCTCTCTCTCTCTCTCTCTCTCCTCTCTCTCTCTCTCTCTCTCTCTCCTCTCTCTTTTCTCTCTCTTCTCCTCCTCCTCCTCCGTGTGACTCTTTATAACAATCCTAAGTCCTTGTATCTCCACTCCTCAATCTCCCACACCTCATTCCAACCTCCTACGTAAAAGACCCTAAAGAAAACTGTTAAAAACCCAAGTGTTGTCACCCGCTTGAAGAACACACAGAAGACTTAAACTTTGGGTCGCAATACAAGACATTTCGTCACCCAAGAACACCTATTTCACAAGGCTTTCGCAGGAGTTGTGGGCATTACCAGTAGTAGTTTTATGACCCTGGTGGTAGTTTGACCCTTCCTCTGTACCATGAACCTGAAGAAACGCTCATTAGAACCCGACTGACCGCCTCTTTGACCGTTAGAAAGAGATGATGTGAAAAGCGGAAGTGTTTTGTAATACCGACTAAAATTTTATGTTCTCCTTGTCCCTACAGCGCGTGGAGTTGGAGCATGAGTGTTGTCCGCGCTGCGAGGAGGCGCCGGGCGTGTGTGTGGTGTTCGGCGACCCGCACTACCGCACCTTCGACGGGATGCTCTTCAACTTCCAGGTAAGGCCGCGGAGGGAGGTGAATAAGGGGATGGGAAACAGAACAGAAGAAAACAGAAAGGAAACACCAGAAAAACCGAAGGACGAAGAGTATGAATGAAAGGGAAACTAGTGTAGAACTTCATCGATGCTTTTCTTTCATATAAGACCGTAGGACGGAGGTGAAGAGGGGGATGGGAAATAGAACAGAAGAAAACAGAAAGGAAACACCAGAAAAACCGAAGGACGAAGAGTATGAATGAAAGGGAAACTAGTGTAGAACTTTATCGATGGTTTTCTTTCATATAAGGCCGTAGGAGGGAGGTGAAGAGCGAGAGAGAAAGTAAATATAGAGATAGAAGTGAGAGAAGACGGTGAATGAAAGGAGAACAATGGTTGCATTTAACCTGAGACCCGAGGGAGAGAGGTGAAAGAGAAAAGGAGAAAGGCGAACTAGAACGAAGGAAGAGGGAGGAAAGGATGAATGAAAGGGAATCTAAAGTAGTATTGCGATTAGATGCTTTTCAACTTACTCATAAGGCCGCGGGAGGGAGATGAAGAGGGAGGGAGAGAGGCAAAGTGGATAAAATGTGCAAGAAGATGAATGAAATGGAAAGAACAGGAGCTTTTTGTACGAGATGCATTTACACTTCCAGGTAAGGCAAGGAAGACGGAAGGGGAGCGAGAGAGGAAAAAAAAAAGTGAGAGAATGGAGTGAAAGGAGGAAGGGAATGTTGAATGAAGTGGAAATTATTGTAGCATTTTGTACGAGATGCTTTTAGGCTTATAGGTGAGGCAAGCAGGTGAGAGGGAAAGGGAAAGGGAAGGGGAAAAAAGGGAAAGTGTTGCTCGCAGAAAGTAAGAGTGGAGGAAAAGAAGATTGAAGAAAGGAAAGCCATAGTAACAACATCTACATATACACATTCAGCATCATTCTTTCGTCCTTCCACTTATATATCCCCTCGAGGTCTTCCCTTTTTTCCTTCACTTGTGAGACCCAAAAACACTTACAAGAGGGCCATATTCTTAAACATTTCGACGCCCGAGCACATACATTTGACAAGGCTTTCGTAAGAGTTGTGGGCATTTCCCTGGGTAGGCAGATTCATGAAGTTCTCCATAAAAATGATACTGTGGTTCCCTCTTCACGACCTTCACTGTACCTTGAACGTCAAAAAAAAAAAACATGAGAACCCGACTGATCTCCTTTTCGGCCTGAGAGAATAATCGTTATGAGGCGAAAGCATGGAGATATTAAGGTCATTATTAAGTTAAGTAAGCGTCTGAGAACACCTGACCTAACCCAACCTCATCCTTGTTCCTCTGTGTGTTCTCTTCTTCACTTCCATCTCTCTACCGTGAACGTTAAAGAAAAACACTCATGAGAACCCGAATAAGCTCCTTTTCGGTCTTTGTAAATAGTAGATGTTGAGAATCCCTAACCTAACCCAACCTCATCTTCCTTAATCCGTGCCCCTCCCCTCCCCGTCTCGGCTGCTCCATGAAAGTTAAAAGAAAACACGTGGAAATTAGAGAAGAGTTAATGTGAGATTCGGAGGCCTCTGAGAGTACTTGACCTAACCCAATATCACTCCTCTTTCCCCGTGTGTTCCCCCCCTGACCACTCCCTTCCACCTGTCACCACCAGGGGGCGTGCAAATACACCCTGGCGGAGACGTGCCGCGGCGTCCCCAAGTCTGGCAGGTTCAGTCTCAAGGTGAACAACGATGCGCGCCGCTCCAACAACTTCTCCTGGACCAAGAGTCTGACCATGCGGCTGCCCAACACGAAGGTGAGAGAGAGAGAGAGAGAGAGAGAGAGAGAGAGAGAGAGAGAGAGAGAGAGAGAGAGATTGATGAAGAGAGACATGTCAGTAGATGGATAGATACGTAGTCAGACAGATAGATAGATAGACAAGTAGATATAATAATAAGTAGGTAAGTAGAGAGATTGATAGATAAATAGACAGACAGATGAAGAGAATGAGTTTTATTGTCGGTATTGTTAATGTTACCTCGAAAGTTCACATAACCTTACCATTCTACTGCTTAAGTCTGTATCTCTTCTACTTCTACTATTACTACTACTACTACTAACCTCACCCTCCCCCCCCTTCCGGTGCCCCAGGTGAAGCTGTGCCAGAAGCTCCGCGTGAAGGTGAACGGTACGGTGGTGAAGCCGCCCTTCCACGCCCCCGGGGTGCTGAGCCTCACCAGGGAGGGCCGCGCCGTCACCCTGGCCACGCCCGACGGTGAGTGACCCCCCGGACACACACACACACACACACACACACACACACACACACACACACACGCGTTTTTTTAGGCTTCATCTTTCAGGGGAAACTTCTATCTAAATCAACAAAGGCAATATCTAATGTTTTTCCTTTTTTTGTTTGGTTTGTTTATCGAGGGGGGCGCATTAATACACACACACACACACACACACACACACACACACACACACACACACACACACATACTCACACATACATGAATTGGTTTTCTTCTAAGGGGAAACTACTTTGTAAATCAACGTTGGCAATATTTAGTGTCTTTTCTTTCCTGTTTTGTTGCTCCTTTTGCAATAACACGAATCACACACGGAAGGCATATAACTCTTTCTTTACCAAGTACATAATGTTTCCCTAATAACTTCACAACCCTTGAAAATACCCTCAAGTTACACCTCAATGGGTTTTTTTTTACTGACTAATGGTGGTGTTCTTTTTTTTTTTTTTTGCATTGATTATCCTTGTGCTTATCTGAATTACGGATCGAGTAACTAAGGAGCGATTTTTATTTTTATTCCTTTTACCTCAAACTTCGGAAATGTCCTGAAAAAATCATTCTTCTACTGAGTGACTATTGTGTACTTTATTTTTGATTGACTTCTACTGTACCCCGCCTATCTTTTCGGGGCTTATATACTTACACTTGAAAAGGCTTTGGTTGAGGCTGTGGATATTTTCATGCGTAGTTTCATGACCGTAGCGATAATTTGACAAGGCTTATGCGCCATGACCGTGAAAAGCACTCATGAAAACCACACTAATATCCTCTGTGGCTGGTGGACTTTTTTTTTAGCCGAAAGCGTCAGAGAACACGAGTCTAAGAACATATTTTGATTTTGCATTAACTCTCTGTAGTGTCGTGTGTCCGTCTGTGTTCGGGAGACGCTGGGTATAAATCACAAGGTTGGTGGCCTCTAGGCGGTGACGACGTGTATTTTTTGTTGTTTTATCCGCAAAAGAGATGTTGGTCAGGCGGTCAGGAGAGACGAAAATAAACGTTGGTGTCGCACAAACAAGAGATTATCAGTCAGGCTCGTAAGTTTACCCTCGCGAGCGTTTGACAAGAGAAAACAAACTCAGTATACATCATAAGGCCATTAGCTCCTCTTCCTCCTTCTCGTGTGTTTCTTTATCCCCAGCCACCTTACTGTTACCGCTGCTACTACTACTACTACTACTACTACTACTACTACTACTACTACTACTACTACTACTACTACAAGCTTCCTCCTCCTTTTCCTCTTCGTCTTCATTCTTCTGTCTCTTCTTCTTTCGTTTCTTTTCATCTTTCTATTCTCTTTCTTCGTCTTTTTTTCTTCTTCTTTTTCTTCTTCTTCTCCCCTTTCTTTTTCTTCTATTCTTTGTCTTCGTCTTTTTCTTCTTCTTCGTTCTCTTCATCTTCTCCTTATCCTACTCATCTACCCATCTTACCCTTACCTCCAACCACCACCACCACCACCAACTCACAACCAACAACCCATTCCAGGTGTACGCATCCTCTGGGACGGGCTGAGCTACGTGGAGGTGGAGGTGCCTCGCTCCCTCCAAGGCCAGACATGCGGGCTGTGCGGTAACTACAACGGGAATTTGACGGACGACCTGACCACGAAGAGGGGCTTGCCGGCGGGGTCGAGTTCCCAGATGGCTGTGTCTTGGGCTGTGGGGCGTGCCAGGCGGTGCTCCAACAGGATGAGCCGACACAACGCCTCCCACAGCGGGCCCAGACGAAGGATGCAGCGGCTCACGTGTTCCGAGGCTCACCGGCCGGGGCAGAACGAGTGTGGGCTGCTGAATAGTACGGTTTTCGAGCCCTGCCACGCCGTCATCCCATACGACAAGTTCTACGAGTGAGTGTTTGGGTTGCTTTGTGTTGTGGGTGATGGGTGTGTCAGTTGGGAGGGGGGATGTTTATGAGAGTAAGTGTTTGGTGTTAGTGTTGTGGCTGTGTTATTGTGTTGGGGGGAAGCTTTATGACAGTGAGTGTTTGGTGTTTGTGTTGTGGGTGTTGGGCGTGTTACTGAAGGGGGAGAGAAGGTTTTATGAGAGGGTTTGTGTTGTGTAATGTGTTGTGTTGTGGGTGCTGGAGTGGTTGACGAAAAGGATAGGTCTTATGAGTGAGTGTTTGATTGTGTTTGTGTTGTGGGTGTTGGGTGTGTTAATGGAGGGAGAAGGAAGGTTTTCTGAGTGAGGGTTTGTGTTGTGTAATGTGTTGTGTTGTGAGTGATGGAGTGGTTGACGAAGAGGATAGGTCTTATGAGTGAGTGTTTGATTGTGTTTGTGTTGTGGGTGTTGGGTGTGTTAATGGAGAGGGAAGGAAGGTTTTATGAGTGAGGGTTTGTGTTGTGTAATGTGTTGTGTTGTGGGTGCTGGAGTGGTTGACGAAGAGGATAGGTCTTATGAGTGAGTGTTTGATTGTGTTTGTGTTGTGGGTACGTGGATGTGTTAATGGGAGAGATGTTTGTGTAGGGGAAAATGTTGTGTGGGTGGAGGGTGTTTTAATATTTTGTGTGTGTGTGTGTGACATATAGATAAATGGATAGATAGAGAGAGAGTTTTAATATTGGTAAGTTTCATATTACTCTGGTGCTTTTTAATTTATTACTGCAGCCATCCACATAAATAAGAGAATCAAGAGTAACATGTCAATTCACGGAGCCACTTGAGTCGTCAATGATAATAATAATAATAATAATAATAATAATAATAATAATAATAGTGATGATGATAGGGGTTAGAATAATGTCTTCATCATCCTCAAAATTACCATTATTATCATTATCATCATCAACAACAATACATATTCACCACCGCCACCACACTATTACCACCACAACCACCACCACAACCACCAACAACAACCACTTCAACCACCACCACTAGCACCACCATACCACCACCACCAACAACAACAACAACAACAACCACCACTACCACCACCAAATCACCACCATACCACTACCACCACTACCACCCCCCCCCCACCACCACCACTGACCCCCTCCCCCCCTCCCCTCCTAGGTCGTGTATGCTGGACATGTGTGAGTGCCAGCCCCCGCGGAAATGTGAGTGTGACACCCTCCAAGCCTACGCCAGACAGTGCCAGCGCGCGGGTATCGAAGTGGCGGACTGGCGGAAGGTCAGCGGCTGTGGAGGTGAGGCATTGGCACCCCCTCCTCCCCCCCCCCTTAACACTGGCACCCCCCCCCCCCTCCTCTCTTGGTTCTGGTACACCTCCCTTCCCCCCCCCTTCCCTTGGCTCATGGATTTGTGCTTGCTTCGATTTCTTCATTTTCTTCGTTTTTTTGTTTATTTTTGTTTATGTTTTTGTTTTTCGTTAGCGTGTACAGAATTTGTGTTTGTTTCCCCTCTTCTCCCTTGTTTGTTTTTCTCCCTCATTCGTTCCCTGCTATTTTAATCTGTTCCGTTCATTTCCATTCATTCCCTTCCATTTCTACTTCAGTTATTTACATTCATTCCCCTCTTTTCATTCATTATCCTATTTCCTTTCTTTCGTCTTATTAACGTATTTTTCTAATTATTCCTCTCTTTATTTCCCTTCTTACATTCATCCTCCTATTCCATTCATTTTCCTTCATTTATTTACATTCATTCCCTTTTTCTTCATTCATAATCGTATTTCCTCTCTTCCTCTTATTATTCATTAAAGTGTTTGTCTAATTATTCCTCTCTCTATTTTCCTTCTTACATTCATTCTCCTATTTCATTCATTTTCCTTCATTTATTTACATTCATTCCCTCTTTTTCATTCATTATCCTATTTCCCCTCTTCCCCTTATTATTCATTAACGTGTTTGTCTAATTATTCCTCTCTTTATTTCCCTTTTTACATTCATTCTTCTATTCCATTCATTTTCCTTCATTTATCTACATTCATTTCTTCTTTTCATTCGTTATCCTATTTCCCTTCTTCGTCTTATTAACGTATTTGTCTTGATATTCCTTTCCTTTATTTCCCTTCTTATACATTCATTCTTTTATTTCATTCATTTCCCTCCTTTTTTTGGTGTTTGTGTCGTGTGTAGAAGTTTGTGCATTAATTTCCTCTTCTTCTCAGCGTTTCACTTTTTCATTCTTTCCGCAACTCATATGAAAGAATTGCTACCCGATTCATCTCTCATTCATCTTCCTTTTTCTGTCCTTCTTTTCGTTCTTTATCCTGGATTATTAAAGTTTCTTCTCAACATCCATCATTCATCTTTTTTTTTCTTCTTTTCCTTAATTCCTTAACTTCTCCTTTCTTCCCTTCGGTGTTAATCCTGGATCATTAAAGTTTATTGCTATCTTCTCTCATTTCTCACACCTTATACTTCCTCTCCCTCCTTCATTTCCTCCTATGTTTGTATCTCTTTCCTCTATGTAATTTCTGTTCCTGACGCCGCGTGAATGATTAATAAACGGTATCTCATTCCTCTGCGCCTTCAGCTTTAACCTTATGATATACAGCACGTCACGAATCACCGGGAATCGCAATGAATATAATCAAGTGTTTTTTTGTAGCGATTTAGTGCTGGGCTCACCATGACAAGTACGATCAGTTTAATGGATGACTAACGCTTATTTAATACTGCGTGGCCTATAAAATTCATCCTCTCCTCTCACCCTGAAAAAAAACCTCACTCCATCACCCCTCCCTTGCTATGTAGTCACCCCCGCACCTCATACTCACCCCTCCCTCACCAATTACTCCTTCCTACAGGCCTACAGTGTCCCCTCATCCCCTCACTACTCCCTCACCCCTCTTCTTCCCTCTCCCCTTCTTCACCGCCTTCCCATCCCTCTCACAAGCCCCCAGTATCCCCTCACCCCTCTCATCTCCTCACTGTTCACCCCTTCACCCCTTCACCCTTCCTTCACTACTCTCACCCTCTCCCCTCCCTTCTCACTCTCCCTCGCCCCTTCCTCACCCCTCACCAATCCCCCTCACTCTTCCCTCTCCCCTTCTTCACCGCCTTCCCATCCCTCTCACAAGCCCCCAGTATCCCCTCACCCCTCTCATCTCCTCACTGTTCACCCCTTCACCCTTCCTTCACTACTCTCCCCCTCCCCCTCCCTCATCTCTCAACCTCGCCCCTTCCTCACGCCTCTCCTTCCTCCCCAGGCCTGCTATGTCCCCACGGCGCCAAGTACATGGACTGCGCCCCGTCGTGCCGCGCCACCTGCCGCAACCCGACGCCGAACCCGAAGTGCCACAAGAAGAGGTGCCGCGCTGGGTGTTACTGCCCGCCCCCCACCGTCCTGCACCGCGGCGCCTGCATCCCCGCCGCCGAGTGCAGGAAGGGCAAGCGGCGACGAAGGAACCGCCGTAGGAATCGTTGAAGTAAAGCGGCTGGTCGGGCGGGCAAGAGCGGGGTGACTGAGGTGCTGGTGGCGGTGGCGGAGGTAGTGACGGTGTTGGTGGTGATGGTGATCGTGACGGGAGGGCTGTGCTAGAGGAGGTGGAGTCTGCGGCGAATCTGTGGCGAATGTGTGGCACCTTCCCGTCTGTGTGTGCGTGTGTGTGTGTGTGTGTGTGTTTGTTTCTGTGTGTGCGTGTGTGCTTGTTAGGCGCCCTGGCGGTGGTGGTGACGCAGTATTACCAGATGAAAAGAAAGAAAACAACCTCACCAGATATTATACTCCCAGTCATTCCCTTCGGTCACTGGGGACACGCTCGCCTTGCGCTCGCTTGTCCAGCCAATCACGGCAAAGCAGGCGGTGGAGGGAGACTTCTGATTGGCTAAGAACATTCAGCAATAGATGACGCCAGGCGGGAGAGTGTGATGGAGAACTGCAGCTGATCTCAAGCGTGTGTGTGTGTGTGTGTGTGTGTGTGTCAATTACGCATTCACATTTCTGGTTGCATGTCAAAGTTTTCTATCCTATACGTATTGCTTGTGTATTGATGGTAGTTGACACCCCATTGTAGTGTGTGTGTGTGTGTGTGTGTGTGTGTGTGTGTGTGTGTGTGTGTGCAAAAAAAACACAATAATATATGTTTACTGTTACTTGTCGTACATTGCAAACACTCCGTAGATACAGCCTAGAAAAACGTAATAGCAAAACCGTTTACTTAAGTGTCTGTGCTTTCATCGAGTTTCCTTCCTGCAAATGCTCCTTTAAGTGTTCCATTAGAGGGAGAAGCACAACACAGCCACGTACACAACACGACCACGTACACTACACGCCCTGCTCTCGTGCATCACCATATCACGTGACGTATTAGCAGCCTTAGTACAGTTAGGGGCTTGCTGATTGGTGGGTCAGTGCTGGAAGCTGAGGAGGAAAGGAGGAAGAAGAAAGGGAGAGAGAAGGGGAGGAAGAGGAGTTTAATTAGGTAGGTATTATAAGACACTTTGCTTCTCACATCAGCTATTTCTAAAGGTCAAAGAGGGGGTCAGTCGGGTTCTAATGAGTGTTTCTTGAGGTTCACGGTACAGAAGAAGGGTCACACTACCACCAGGGTTATAAAACTACCCTTGGAAATACGCACAACTCCCACGAAAGCCTTGTCAAATAGGTGTTCCTGGGGGGCAAAATGTCTTATAATGCGACCCTAAAAAATAAATGTGTGTGTGTGTGTGTGTGTGTGTGTGTGTGTGTGTGTGTGTGTGTGTCAGAGAGGTCGGAGTGGGAGTGGAGTAGACCAAGTTCCTAGACCGGTGTGTGTGTTTTTTCCAGCAAAGAGAAAAGAGAAGGTTGGTACCGGTGACTGACCCATGTTTGCCTGTTTGTCTGTCTGTTTTGTCTGTGGTTCTAACACTCACACAGTTGACCTTTTAACACACCAGATTTACATGATATTTAGTTCTGACGCCAATCACCAAGATGAGAATATTTAAGTATCGCAAAAAAATTACCTCACGCACGCAGATGCCAAAGTGTTTCCGTTTGTTGCTTGTTGTTTGTGTCCCGTGCGAGCTGATCTGCCAAGTGTTTGTGCCGAAAACCAGTGATATGCTAGGTAGCTATTAACGCAGAGTTGATATATGTAAGACTAGAACGTAACGTGAGCTGTGAATAGACAGTTTGATTCACTGCCTGAGGACTACACAGTATGGAGGTGCACCAAAGACTATGTATAACGAGGGGCCGCGAAGGGCAATGTGCCGACGATGGACGGACGTGGAAAATGTGGAGTTGTACGGAGTGAGTGCCGCTGGTGAGGTCATACTTCTCGAGGCGGCAAGGGAAATCGTCGCTATTACACTGGGCATATTTTCCGTGGATCTTCAGTCAAACCACGATTTCCGCTGGCGTGGTTCTTATATTTCCGTGGTTTTCTGACGTGTCCACGATCTTCCAAAGCTACGGTAGATTTCCCTGAAGGACGACGGTATTACTCACCATCATCATCATCAGCAATAACAAGAAACAAATGAAAACCACGCTAGCAGAAATTGTGGTTTGACTGAAGATCCATGTGAAATTTGCCCACTGTTATAGCCCCTTTACTCTCGTCAGCGGTATACGAGCGACTGAACCTGACAACCTTTTGAAGACAGAGAAGGTGGAGGAGTGACTGTACCGCTACCAGGGTCCTACAGTACTTCTTAAGGACGCGAAAGGAGAAACTCACTCGTTTACTCTATAACAAGAAGCAGCAGACGGGCGGCTTGACCTGACAACCTTTAGAAGAAGATCCACTCTACTAGACGCTACAAGATTATATGCTTTGTGTTAACGCAGAGACGCCCCTGGACGCAAACGGATTAGTTGAAGATTGGAAGTGATGGACGTATTCCTACCTGATAGCCTTTAGAAGATGATACGGTCTGCCTCAAATACTCTCATAAGATGGTTCGTGTTGACGCATAGACGCCCCTGGATCCCCAACAACGTAAGACTGGAGGTGATGGACTTGACCCTTCCTAAGACAGTGACGGAAATTGGGCTGTGTGGACGGGGCCGAGGTTCATATTCTCAGCCGCGTCCGCCACTCACAACTATCCAAAACGGTGATCAGTCGAGTTCTAATGAGTGTTCTTTTAGTTTCATGGTTACATAAAAAGGGTTAAACTACCACCTGGGTCACAAACTACCCCTGGAAATGCTCAAAAGTCCTGCGAAAGCCTTGTCAGATGTAAGCTTGTGCGCCGAAGTGTTGAAGAATATGACAGAACCGTTCAAGTCGTGACACCTTCAAGAGCCCGTGATGATGGACAGTGTTGTGGGAGAGCGCCGAGGCAAAGGCCGTTCCGTAACCAACAACGACGAAGCGGACTCCCACCAAAGACCAAGGAGAACAGACATTGAAGTGCGTGGTAATATCAACTGTGACCTAATACTCGTAATGCATAATATTAAGGGAACTAAATGTTAAACGAAGAGGAGATGAAGGTCCTAGTGAGAACAAGAAACACCAGCTGCATAGTAACCACCCTCGGAGTCAATGGTTCGAGGTGTGTTGGTTCGATACGGGGTTCGAATCGCTGAGTTAGAGTGTAAACCAAGGAGTCTAGAAAGGAATCTCAGTGTAAATTCTTGATGTAAAAAAGACATTATCGCCTGCCAATTGACAGATCTGACCAATATGCTTACGGTTATGTTTGTGGCCTTGTCGAAAAACGTACGGCCGATGTTTTCTTCCCGACCGTTCCTGGATGCCTTGCGAATAGCCTTGAGAACCCCAAGCGAGATAGCGAAGCAATAATGAGCCCAGTTGTCTAGTCTTGAAATAACTGGAGGGAGGCGTTAGTGTGGGACTAGTGTGCATGGTGCCCGGTATGCATGTGTTTTGGAGGCGTGCAGGAAGAGTCCACTGGCGGGAGACGAGTGAGCAGCTTGATCGCAGAAATATAAGAGATAGCGAATTGGGGAGGTGGAAGTAGTCAAAAACAGCTACTCGGTTTCAATTGACTTACAGGAGTAGTATTCTTCGTTCTTATTACTAGATTTATGAATGAAAGGAAGTGGATGACATCAACCAAGATAAGATATAAGGAACTGGGGATGAAGAAGTGACCGAAAACAGCTAATCGGTTGCAGTTAACACAATGGAATGGTGTGTCTGTGGTTAATTGATAACTTTTAAGATTGCAAGATGGATAGAAAGGGAACTGTTTCTGCTACGACCACCCGTGTATAAAATGATAACTTAAGATTGCAAAATGAATAGGCAGTGGATGGTAGTGTTTCTGCTACGACCACCCGTGTTTAAATGACCACCCGTGTTTTAATGTCCACCCGTGTTTAATTGATAACTTAAGATTGCAAGGCGAATAGGAATAGGACTGGACCGCTATGACCATCCATTTTAAATTCATAACGTTTAAGAGTGCAAGATGGATAGGAAGAGGATGGGGCTGTTGCTGCAATAACCTTACACGTGGATGCCTTTGTCTCACGTAGGGCAGTCACGCCTCGGCAGGGACCTTGTTTAAGAGTATTGCCAGGGGGGGTGAAGGGGCGTGGGTGTGGGGGGATGCGTCGGGTCCTGAAGGGGGGGATGGGTTAAGGAGGAGGACACGTGACCGCCTCAAGTACTGCGCTGATATTGTTAACCTTAATGATTCATGTTTTGTTCGTGTTTGCTCTTAATGATAATTATACCCGGTACCACTTGATACTGTCGGACACACACTGTGCTTAATTAGACATTTCTGACATTCTTATTCTTTGTTCTTACTACTGAATCGTCAGGTACTATTACGTGCATATTTTTTGTTACCATTCTTCACATCCTGTTCATCATCACCATGCTCCATTTTCTTTTATTTTTATTGTAGATAATATATTCCCTAGCTGTCATTTTGTCTCTATAATCATTACATTTTACACAAGCAGTTGGTATTTCATTTTTATATGTGACGTAAACTTTAGCATAGTTTCCCACTGTAACTTTACGCTATTTAAAAACATGATGGTAATAGACTATACAAATGCTTCTACGTGTGTTTCGTAATATATTCTATCATTTTTTATACTTTAAAAGATTATCTGCTGTAGTTGTGCCTCGAACCGTGACTGTGACGTATCCTAGATGTGCTGGTAATCTCCTAGTAAACGTTAACTGTGTACAAAACGTTTTTTATTCCCTTCCTCCTACTTAAACAGTGGTTAGCTATCTGCACAGACGTTTCTCATTCCCTCCCACCTGCTTAAAAAATAATAATGTAACTAATTAGATTCAGAATGGGTAGTCACCAAAAAAAATGAAAAGAGGTGAGAACTCCTCCATAACTCCTAAACCAAGACAAAACTAACATTGCCCAATCCTATCCTGTACTTAGCTGTCGGATCTCAGAGTCGGGAGAAGGTTGTAGGTGAGGTAACGTGGGGAACGGCTTGTGGCGTGGGCGATTCCGTGCGACCCGGTGTGATTAAGGGCCAGTTCGACAGTTCAACACGCAATCATTGCCAGCGTCCAAACCAAACCATATCCTCCACAATGATCCGTTTTCTTCTACTCAATACCAGATACTAAAGAGATTTCCCGTGTGGTTCAATAAAGTGTCCTCCTTTTTACATCAACACCAAACACTATACAAGGAATTTTCGTAGAATTTTGTGTTTGGTTGGGGAGCGTACAAATTTGCTGTACTGCTGTAAAACTGGCCCTACGTTGGTGTGGGTCCGAGGACTTGGTCTGCGTATTACAAGTCAAACCCGTACTATGTCAGGCTCAATGATCAGCGGGTGTTGGTATTACAAGTAGCATATTTGGGTTTGGGTCAGGCAGCATTACCCCGTCCGCTGCGATTGGCCCGGATTTGGCTTTCACTGGTAGCCTGGTAACTATACTCCCATGTCTTTCTCTGCCTCTGTGGTGGGTAGCGGAGTGTTTCCCATGTGGTATTGGTGTGCTGGATATCCCCTCCCAAGGTGCAGGACTTTACATTCCTCTTCATTGAATTGTAGCAGACTCTTTTTGTTCCATTTATGTAGCTTGGTGATGTCTGACTGTAGGAAATCCATAGTCAAGGGGGTTTACTGGAATACTCCCGATAAATGAAAACAGTGAACTTTATCATCCATTTCTTCACAGTAACAAGCATTAGTGATGATTTTTTTTCTGAAATTGCTATTAAACTGTAAAGAAGGCCCACTACAAATTTACTTGATCGAAGATAAGCTACGGGAAACACTAATAAGGCCCAATGCAAGATGGCGCCACTATAAACACTCGCCTGCGCCAGAACGGGCTGGGCCGACCATCAGGCCCCACCGGGAAGATGCCTACCGGCGCAATAGGCAACAACGTAAAAAAAAAAAAAAAAAAAAAAAAAAACATCCCAGTCGTGGTGGTCCATCGCTGCCCAAGTCCATTTCTTACTCATTGTAGTCGTCATTCATACTGGTTTACTATATATACTCGGTTGACTTTTTGGATACTTTGGTTGTTGGCAATCCTGAAATGAATGTAAACAGTTGAACTTACAATATTGAATCCATCGTGTTCACTTGGCTGGTGAAGGTTTGTAGATTACAGGGAGCAGACTAGTTCTTCAATATCATGGTGACCTTTTTCTCCAGGTTCTAGGAGCTCGGTAAATTTGTAGGCACTATAAATTTGAGTAAATATGGAGATTCACTACGCGCCTCCAATATTGCCCCCACAAGAATAATAATCTTTCCAAGGTCTCACATACTGTTGTACCGACTTCTCAAGTTTTACCGGCGCATCATACATATGGGGGAGGGACGGGGGTCCAGAGGAGGCTGCCCCCCTGGTTTAGAGGTTATGTGAAGTTCGGTTGGAGTAGTTTAAATATGCTCCCCCACCTTAAATCCCACGGGTCCCGAAGTTCGTTCGGGGAATAGAATTAGGCCTTTTTCTTTACCTTTAAGTACTTGCGCCTTCATATTATGGTTGAGGGACATGTATTCCGTCCCTTAACTATAATATGGAGGCGTAATACCGTATTTTGGAGGCTCGGAGTCGATCTCCATAATTACCTTAGGCTCGTCGAACACTCATGAATCGGTGGAGGAGGTGACTTTACCATGATTCTACCACAGAAGAACTTAAAGCAAACACTCTCAATATGTAGAAACGTCTCAAATCCATCTAATGCGACCTCCTAATGTTGATATAACTGATTATAATGACGCAGAGGAGAGTAAAACTTACGGAGAACCGTTGGTGCAGCGGAGACTTCCGAGTCAAGTCATCGCCATCATCAGCCACGGACCACAACAAACGTTCTGACGGAAGGTCGTTGAGAGCTGGACACGAGGAGGAAAACACTGGAGAAGGAGAGAGGAAACTGATCAAAGGCTCTAAAGGAAGGAAGACCAAGGCGTAGGGTCCTGAGAAGCGATACAAGGCGTCAGAGGCCCCCAGCAGAGGAGGAAGGAGGCACACACACACACACCGCCCCGCCGCCCTAACAACAGCTCGCCATGTCGTACATGCTGCAGCACCTCCACAACGGGTGGCAGGTGGACCAGGCCATCCTCAGCGAGGAGGACAGGGTGGTGGTGAGTGCGGGGAATGGATTGTCTGGGGGCGCGGGGCGAGGACGTGCAAAAGAGTGTGACCACCTCCTACCTGTAGAAAATCACGATATTACTCCAGTCTTGCACCAACTGAACTCAGCAGTCAACACTGTTTTCCCTAATAGATTTAAGTGTGCTTTTCAACATTTCTCAGTACCATACCTGTTGCAGATTACGGTAAATCTTAGGAATAGCGACTCCTAGTGGGTGTGCGATTAGGGCACGGTGTGGTGGTAATTACAACATTTCTAGCACGTACGACGGGGTTTTGACCAGCAGGCAGGCGTGTTTATGTCACAAGGGGTGTATTTTTCCACGCGGGCCTCACGATTTCTTCCAAGTCGATGGGCGATGAGACTGCGAGCTCTGGGTGAAGAAAGGGAAGAGCCCGAGCGGAAAAATACACCCCTTGTGACATAACCACGCCTGTCCGCTTGTCAAAACCCCGTCGTACGTGCTAGAAATGTTGTAATTACCACCACACCGTGCCCTAAACGCACACCCGCTAGGAGCCGCTATTCCTAAGATTACTAGTTTGTGATTTTTTTTTTACTAAAATCTAGAAGGGTTGATGGGGGCGAAGGCCCCTGTAGCAGATGGGGGTGTCAAGATTGGCAAAGCCCCCTTTTTTATACTTTAGATTTGATTGAAATTGTTAGATTTAATGAATTTTGATAATAGTAACCTGCTTCATTGTGTGCAGATTCACACACCACAACTAAACAGAACTATCAATGTCTTCTCACTTTATTCAAGGAAAATACAGGCTTAGCACTAACCAGGTGGTGTTCCCTGGCAGGTAATCCGCTTTGGTCACGACTGGGACCCAACCTGCATGAAGATGGATGAGGTTCTGTACAACATTGCCGAGAAGGTGAAGAACTTTGCCGTCATCTACTTGGTCGACATCACGGAGGTGCCGGACTTCAACAAGATGTACGAGTTGTATGACCCCTGCACCTGCATGTTCTTCTTCAGGAACAAGCACATCATGATTGATCTGGGCACTGGTAACAACAACAAAATAAACTGGGCTCTGGAGGACAAGCAGGAGATGATCGATATTGTGGAGACCGTGTACCGTGGTGCAAGAAAAGGCCGAGGTTTGGTGGTGTCCCCCAAAGATTACTCCACCAAGTACAGATACTGAGGCACCACCTGGACCCTTATCTTTATTTACAGACGAGATGGATGGTCAGTGCTCTGGTAGGTTGTCCCTTCTGTTTGTCATTTCTCTTGTGCATTTCAGTACAGGAAGAATTGACTTTGGTGCAGAATATCATCACTTTTGAATGACAGACTTTTATAATAAATATTGTGGATTGTCTAATTACATGAGCTTCATTCAACCATGTGGAGTGATAGGAAAATTAAATCAAAATTGAAGTGTGAATGATATCATGTATTTAATCGCCAACAGCATCATCACAAACCCCATTTTCTGCATACACATCAAATAAATTAAGAAAAAAGAAGAAAATTAGTCTTGTCTGTTTAAAGATCAAGCATTTTTACCTTAGCAGGCAGCCTTTTAAGTGTCTTCATTTCACCATTAAGATTTGTTGTTACTTAAAAATGCTGAATAGGGTAGTTATGGTCTATCATGGGATCAGGAAGTGTTTGACCTGTCTCTGCTTCAGACACCCAAGAGAAGCACATGACAGAGGCCTTGATGACCCCACACACAAGCAGGTCAGTGAAAAAAAATGTAATCTCTCACACACACCTGGTAGTGATTGGTGGAGTTTGCCAGGGTGAGCTAAGCTCTCTGACTCATGTGACTGATCTGATGCATTGGCAATCACCGTCATTCAAAAAGCTGGCAATTCACGTATTAAGGTGAGTGTGGGTAGTTGTACATTGCTTAAAGTCTTCCTTGTGGTCATTGTTTATATTTTGCCAAAGGGACTTTGTCAGGATGTGTTCAATAAATCATTCATCGGGGACATTTGCCAGGGGACACCTCACCAGCCCCGCGACACCATTCCCCGAGATCCCTGTGAGCACGTCTACACACAGGGTCTCTTTCCAAGCTGTGTAGGTGTCCCCTTGGCCCCCTCCACTTGGTATACTGTCTCACACAGAAACAACCCAGTAACCAGGGTCAGTGCCACATGCCTGTAATGGCAGAGTTGGCATCCAGAGACTATGTAGGAAGTAGGTCTTGATTTAATCTCTTAGAGTAATCAGTTTGACCATTTCATTCTAGTGATATCCCATTACTCTGTGAAGGCACTTTTTTCCAAATGGAGTCATTTTGCCTCCAAGTCACTATTTATTGTCCCAAGTCTCACAGCCATAGAGGAAGACAAGGTGCACATGCAACTTGAAGATCTGAATCTTGGTTTATCTGCACAGGTAACGACAATACCATATACTTGTGCTGAGCTAGTCCCTAACACCATAGGCCAAGCTCTTTTACTGTAAGACTTTTTGACAAGACCCACTCTAGTTCTGCACTACACTGCCAATGTATATAAAACTTTCCAAGATTTTGATATTCTAGCCACATGCACGAACATAATGTACTGTCTCATCCTGTCAGCCTCCAGACACCTGTACCTTGGTCGTGCCTCAGGAGACCTGGAGTCCCAAAGGAAAGGACACTCCACTTCCTTGCGAGCTATCTCTGGAACCTTCAGCGACTCCATAATTGCATGATCGGCAAAAACAAAGTCAGTGACCCTGGCGTTGCTAACAGGTGCTCCACAATGACCTAATTCACACTTTTGCCTAGTACCAGTCCATGTAAGGGTTGAAAATGATTTAGCAAAAACACATACCTGCCTCTCTTTTGTGTTTATGGGAAAAAAGCTGGATATAGCCCCCACACACACTTCACAGCACTCTGTCCTAGACTATAGGCCAATCAACTGACCAACAGTCCTTGCAGGAATCCTGTGGCATTGCAGATCCTAGCATGCCTTGTGATGCACTGCATCGAACACCTTCATGAGATCAAAAGGGTGCAAGCATTGCCTGTCAAAGCTTCTGTCAGTCCTCCACCAGTATGCGAAGTGCTAGGATATGGTCAATTGTCAACTTGCAGTGTCATGGGTTTCAGATAAGGCACTGGATGAAGGACTCTTGGTGTACACATGTGTTACTATTCCAACATCAGAGCTAATTCCATCGTCACAGCACCCCCAAAACAACAGAGTACCAACCCCAACTGTGGCCACAGCAATGAGGAGGAGGCAGGCAGCATACAGCAAGGAGACCATTGGGAGGTTGAGGCTGGCTGCCACCACCAGTGTGAAGAACTGGAACTCAGGGTCACAGTAGCCTGATGTGCTGATGATTATATCTCTTCTCTCCCTCCAGCCAGTCAACACTGACACCAGCCCTGCCAAGGAGGCACAATCAGCAGTTTAGACATAGAACACACTCACGTACACACATGCCATACATGATTAGCTGGTGCCATTATTCTCTAGTGTAGAAGTGAAGGAATGTAAAAGATCTTTAGTGGTAAAATGACCAAGCTGAAGTATATGCAACATATCTTCATGGTTGAAGAACAAGACAGTTGCTCAATTCATTGCTGTTACCTAGTGACGGCCACACCACCACCACTGCCATCAAGAACAAGGCTGTGTAATGAAGGGCCGTAACAGTCCTGGTGCCAAGGTGCCGGGGCAAGAAGTATGCTGGGATGAAGGTCACCAAGCATGCCACTGTTACTGCACCTGGAAAAGGAGGATGTCTTCAGTGATCCATGTGGCTCTTTGCTGCAGAGCATCAGAGCCAGGCTTGGGGTGTGGGTGTTGTTCTGAGTTTAAACCCGGTAGCAGCGACGGGCCAAATCTGTGGCTTTACCATGTAGCAGCGACGGGCCAAATCTGTGGCTTTACCGTGTAGCAGCGACGGGCCAAATTTGTGCCATGATATAAACCCCCCAAAAAAGATCATACATAATCTGATCACAAATGCTTTGATATATATTATGAAATGGTTTGTGTGAGGGGTGATTTTTTCTCATTTTTCTCGTTTAGAGGGACCATTAAGAAACATGATCCCCATTGCTACCGGGTTAAGTATAACTCCGCTGATGGAAGAAAGATGAGAATAGTGTAACTACATAGTGTAGCTGCAGGAGAATAGCACAAAACCACTGGAAGGTGGGGGATTTTGCTCTACCATGGGCTCGGGGCTGCCTGGTAGTTTTCTCCTCATAGCTGTCGGGAAGTGTTTTATAGTAGACTTTTTACTAGTGCCCACCAGCCACTGCACGATGATGTGGATGCAGCTGAATTGTTTCAACAGCAGACACACTTTCTTAGTAAAGGGCAATGAAAGGACAGACATTGCCACAACACCCACCTTGACCAAGGAGCCAGCCTGGCACAGCAAGATGGGGAGAACAGAGGCTCAGGTATATGGTGCCGATTTCCAGCATGGGGAGGCCCAGGAACATGTAGACAAGACTCACTCCAGCCCTTAACCAGCACAGCCATGCCCAGCCTGCACAAAAATTAAAGATCACAGTTCCTGTGATTCTAATTAGGTGGCCTGCCCATAGATTTATTCTAATCCTAAATCACTGCCTTATAAAGAAATCTTAGAGAATGGAAAACAAGGTGTTTGTTTACCAAAGAGCTTCACATTTATAGGGAAACTAAGTTGGACACCCCAACCCCAGCCTTGAAGGAACTGAAAAAAAGATATTGCTGGAAAAGTTTGGGTAAATTTATGACTCCTCTAATAGATTTGCCATAATACAGCACTGCATAGTGAAGGTCAGGTCTGTGTTGATGATGATGCTACTACCTTCATATACAAAATTGGAAGAAATCTGAAATTATGATTAAAGTTTTTACTGGCTGCACTATGAACCAACTGGCAGCTGTTATTGCAGAGGAAAAGGGAGCAGTGCTAACGTGTGTGTGTAAGTGTGCACTGCAACTCCTCCAGAAGCTTGTGTACATGAGGAGTGCAAGTGGCTGGTAGGTCTATACATGGCAGCTCCTGTTAACCAAACCCTAACTATCCTTGGTATCTATGAATTTGCCTTACCTTCTTCTTGAAAGTGTATCATATTAGCTCTTACCATCACAATAAACATTTCATCTCAAGCAAGAAGATGTATTTGATTGCTATGAAAGGAAACTCATTGTAAAGCTGCTTATGAATGGTGAAGACACTAATGGTACTCCCAAGGATGTGCATGGTGGAGGACAGATGTTGGGAGTGTTTCTGAAAAGCTGTTGGAGTTGATAGTGACCTGGTGGGTGCTTGAACTTGTCCTCAAACTCTGGGGAGAGTCTCGGGGCGGGGCGGGGGGTGGCGGGGAGGTTAGCGTGGCCCCGCACTATGGGCTCACAAGACGTGAAGCAAAACCAAACCTGCAGTGGAGTCATTTGTCTGTTGGTTCTGTCAAGATTAGGCAGAAGACAGTATACCTATGAAACCAGATGAATGACTCGGTATACTCTTAGTGAAAAGTTCATCATTGTATTATGAGTTCAGAGTAAAATATCTTGATCACTTAAGACAGGAGGGTTGAGTTTTTTACCAGGAAAACCACAAGGTAAAGGACATCATAGGCAGAGTAAACGATCTGGCAGAAGGTGAGGAGTGTTGGGTGGCAGGACGACGGGGAATCTTGGCGTTGTAAGGCGTAGATGTCCACTGTACCTGTAGCAATATAAGCTAATCAGCAAGGCCACAATCCCTAAAATCCCACCTGGTGGGGGTTCCCTTAGTGACCACATTCCCTAAAATCCCATCTGGTGGAGGTTCCCTTAATGGCCAGATGGTTCAAGTGGCAGCTTTCCATCTTACTGTTCCTGGTTTGATTCCTCCCTCCTGATTTAGGTGAATTTCTCATATGTTGCAGGATGGGCAGAAGCTCACCTCATCCCCTTACCGAGGGTTGTGAGTGGTGGGAGGAGGGAGACGCTGAGGCCGGCAAACACCTGTGCTGTGATGCACCACCATGCCCGATGCCGCCCTGCCACTGCCCGCTCCTCGGGGATGAGGCCGAAGGTCTTCACCCGCAGGTTCTCCACGCTGAGGCTCTTGTACACGCGATGCTCTCTGCGGTACAGATATGACCGCTTGTTCCTCCTCCTGCCTCGCTGCCGCAGCCGTGCCTCATGTAAGCTGTGCTGGAGGTGAGCCTTCAGGTCAGCACGCAGGGCCAGCCCAAACACTGCCACCACCTGCGCTGCACCTGTGGAAAGGGCTGAGTGAACTTTTGAGAAATGCTCCATGTAGGCAAAATATATTATATGATGACAATTCTGGAAACCTCATCTTAGGGCAGATTATATTATATCAAACACATCATGACATGGGTTCAAGAAGGATGTGTTTTCAAACCTTCATGAACACTTTTCACAATCATGAAATGTGTATTTGAGCTTCAAACCTAAGAGATGAAATTGCATTCTGTAATGTACAGTATAATGCATCATGTTGTACTGAGTAGCAAAACTGTTCAGTTGGTACACTGAGCATATAAGGTCTTGTGTCATATTATAAGGGGCAATGAATATTCATTAGTCACTGTTGTTCTAGGGAATTAAATTTTTCTTGGGCTAGTGTGCAATGGACTTGATTTGTATGCAAAGTTACAGATAGTAAGATAGTACCGTGTAGAGCTAGTCCTATAGGCAAGTGGGGTTGGTGATGGCAGTGGTCATAGTAAATTGCCGCCAGTGCCATGCTGGCGGCCCCGAGTCCAACGTTAAGTGTTCCTGCTGCCGTTCCTGCCACCACGCTCCACCGCAACCCTGGAGATGGTGTGCACATAAATATGATACTGTTCCCCTCAGCAAATGAGTGGCTGGGATAGTAATACATGCCCTAGATATTACAAAAAAAATGTAACAATGTGTGTGTGAGTGGTTGATCAAATAACACTCACCAAGGCTGGGCACAAACTTGGCCTGGGCTAGGGTCTGAGAAGCCACTTGGGGAGGCTTATCTGCAAAAGAACAATCACTCATTATTGGGAGTAATAATAGTAAAAACAATAATAATGATGATTATTGTTAATGTTATCAGTAGTAGTAATAGTTTATAATTGCATGAAAGAAAATCCCATGGTACCTCTGGCTAAGCATTACTTCCCAGCCATGTGTTACTCTGTTTAAACTAGAAACTTTTAACCTCAGGGACACAAGCCACACTCACCAGTAACACCAATGGTTAAAATAATACTAGTAGCAATAGCTGCAGCAATGGGAACATCAGCAAACCTCTCACCAGGATAGTAGATAATAGCCATGTGTATCTCGGGCACAGGTGACTACAACCAGAGGAACAATACATCTGCCTGCTGCTACTAGATACTGGCTGTGAGACCTCCAGGGGTGGTTGATCTGTGGCGCCGCTGACCCCACACTGAGCAGGCAATGTATAGCCATGCATGCTGCTGATGGCACCGATATGGAGGGAGCCGCTTATGGGGTGTCAATGTACTCGTGGGAAAGATTATGGTGATAGCATTTGTTATTGATCTCTGGCTTGGGACACTGCCAGATGTATGTCAATGAGAAGGGGTTTGCAATACTCCGAGGCTCAAATAATGAGTTTTAGTGGATACTCTTTATTTTTTATTCGATTATAAGGAATTAACAGGTGAGAGAAGGGGAGAGGGACCATGGTTAAGTGGCCTTCCCCCTGTATACCCTACTGGGCCCTGGCTTGATTGATTGATTGATAGTTTATTGTTGCAAGTAAAACAACAAAGGAGAAGGGAGGAGCATGCCATCCCAACCCCCAGGCAGCTTGTGATGAGTTTGTGGTGTTATGAATGTAATGAGGAGGAAGGGAAGATAAAAACAAGATAAAACCGACATTTTTCAGTAGTATTTTGCTT
The DNA here is from genome assembly GCF_024679095.1 of Eriocheir sinensis. Lineage (NCBI taxonomy): Eukaryota > Metazoa > Arthropoda > Malacostraca > Decapoda > Varunidae > Eriocheir > Eriocheir sinensis. The sequence continues at coordinate 12,724,139 of NC_066546.1, read as the reverse complement.
GTATGTCCACAGTCCCCGCCTCCCCTTGACTACTGAAGGTTGTGTTGGCTCTCAAGAAGTCCTCTACATGTCTGTTAGCGTGGACTTGTGTGTCAGTCCGTTTCTAAATCATCCCTCATTACATCTGGCCTTCAGTAACATCCTACTAATCACATACAAACAGTCAACAAGCTTATGGCAACATTCATTCATGGTCAGAGCCGGGAACAAGGTCGATGGTCTCAGACGTCTCCACCTCTCATGTCCACTATTTCCAGAGGCCAAAGAGGAAAAAGTTGGAAAGTTTCGTTTAGTCGGCGCAACATCGGTGGTCATATGCCGGAGAGAGACAGAAGGGGAAGGAATTATAGAAGGGACACAACCCCCGATTAATACCTGGTAGGCTGGTACCCATTCACTGCTGGGTGCACAGGGGCGTATAGGGTATCTGAAAAGCCGCCCAATTTTTTCCACTCCGCCCGGGAATCGAACCCAGGCTCTCTCGGTTGGCCAAAAAGGAGATTTATCGGATTTCCATGAGTGTTTTTCACGCTCATGTTACAGTAGAAGGGTCAAACTACCAGAGGAGTCATAAAACTACCTCTGGAAATGCCGCAACCTCCCACGAAAGCCTTGTTAAAAGTGAGTGCGTTTGAGAATATGGTCCCTAATCATATCCTGCTATAGTGCCAAGGGCTAATGTCCATTTGTGGCTTGTTTGGTTCATTCTGGCTCCCGAACCTCCTCAAGATCGAGTATTTGATTCTTCTGCTGATAAATTTAATAAGTTGAAATAGATTACACTTTATCGCAGGTATTAGCTATATAGGTTAACTAATAACGTTAATTAATAAGAACAGTGAAGTTGAAGTCTGCCTTAACCCCTCTCTCTCTCTCTCTCTCTCTCTCTCTCTCAACCCTTCATCTGCCGGCATTCTTTTAAAAACCAAGAAGCTTGACAAAGAAAAATATTGCAAAGTCAGCCCCAAGGACAAAGTAGCTTTACTCCATACCGCACGGACCAAGGACAGACTCAAGGAGACAGACCGTAGACCGCGGACACAAAGAAAACGAAGACATTCAAGGGGAGGCGTCTGTATTATTATCCCGCCGCCGCTCCGTCAGTCATGAACACAAACCAAGGAAGATATGGAAGCTATTTAAAGAACCTAACCAGAATCTTCTCCTCATTGACTTATACGAAGATATACAGCATCTATATAATGAATACAATAATAATACAATACCCGTTTCTGTAGTATATATATTGTTCACCGTAGCTGGAGTTTCCCCTATGATAGCCGTGTGTATATCTGTAAATAGCATGCGTGTATCCCAAGGAAGCTATATCCATTGATCTATCTATATGCGTGGTAGTCTTCTTGATGTGTCCCGTACTTTACTGCAATTTTTTTAAGCTATAGATCTGAGAAAAAAAAATATGGCCATAACCAAAACGCTGCACCCACAGACTCACAATTATATACACTTTATAGAGAAATATCAGATATCCGTATTCATGAGCGTGTTAGGTCAGGGATGTACCGTAGCTCGAGACCGTTTCACTAGATATGAGGTGTACCGTAGTGTGGCAAACAAAACATTGGAAAACAAAGACATGCCTAGAACAGAACCCGAAACCTGCACTGAAAGACCTATAACTATGTGCAATAGATACACACTCAATACATATATTCGTATTTATGAGTACAATGTCAGAAACTATATATAGGTATCTCAAGCTTGCAAATATATTACTAGGTCCAAGAAAGGAATCGTTTAACTGTTCCAAAAACTGTGAATGTATGGAATAGCCCGATCAGGAAAGTTTAATCTAAAATTATGAATATCTTCGAGAAAAATATTGGGAAGGAATTTATTTTAAGCCTTGGAGAATTTATGAGAAGGCCGAGAAGTGTTATATACGACGCCTTCACTGCAAACATCTGATTTTTGATTGATTGATAGTTTATTGTTGCAAGTAAAACAACAAAGGAGAAGGGAGGAGCATGCCATCCCAACCCCCAGGCAGTACAGAGTGTGATTATACAACTAAGGATACATGTGTAAGTAACATCTGTGACACCATGCACACACACGGCAGGAATTGATCGAGGAGTCCAGTAGAAAGAAACGTAAAGGAGCCTGCACCTGAAGAGATGTAGCTACTATCACATGATCATCACCACGTACGGCTCTGGGGTCGTCAATATTTAACGGCGGGGTCAATTGTTGCTGTCAGCTGGTGAACAAAGGTTGATTTCCTCACACACCGTCATCCTCTGTATTCATATCTCCAAGTTAGCAAGTACCGTAGTCTGATTCCCTCGCACTCACTATCACCTGTATACAATATTAAATATCTGACAGGTAACAATTAAGTAGCCTGAGACAGCTTCCTAGCTTAATTAGCCCGGGACCACAGGAGCCCCCAAGGTCATCAGTCTTTGGAAATCGATGCAGCTGTCAACTTGTGAGGAAAGGATGATTCACTCCCTCATAATCATCATAGTTATAAACATTTACAAGAAGTAACGCAGCTTGATATAGTTTCCTTGAGTCCTGTCCACACCAGGAAACTTTGAAACGTTATTTCCCCATTGCAATGATTGGCGAACGGGAAACATTGCTTCTGAACTTTCTTGAATGTTTCCCCACTGTTTGTAAAGAGGTAGGAAGCATTGTGTCCCATTTTATTTTTCAAATGTTTCCAAACAGCTTGCAAACAGGTGTGAGACAATGTTTCCGCACCCAGTTTCCCGGAGCGGCGGCCAGCCATGGGCCGCACCGTAGCGGCGGTGCTGCCCTCTGCCTTGACAGGCGGCGGCGCCCCCCTCCTCCTCCCACCCGCCAGTCAGTACGTGGCGGCCAGGCCCAGTGCGCGAGTGTCAGAGAAAGCTCCATTTCTCCCCAAGTCCCAACCTTTTCTCGTGGCGGGTCCCGGAGAGGGTGACGCGGAGACAAGATTTACCTCATCACGCAGGACAACAGAGCCATGTCCATGTCGGGCGAATTTGGGAACCCGCTCCGGAAATTCAAGCTGGTCTTTCTGGGCGAGCAAAGCGGTGAGGCTCCTGGGGCTGCTGGCGTGTGCCTGGCCGGCCCTTTAAACGTGTCTGTCTTGTGAGAGGGGCGGGCGTGGGGGCCGGGGCGGCGGGGCGTCCCTTGCAGGGGCTGTGAGGGCGGGGCGGCGGGGCGGGTGGACAGGCCGGGACATTGATTTTCCAGGATCAGCTGCAGGCAGGCACGGCGGGGGTGTGCCTGCCTGCCTGCCTGTCTGCCTGCCTGCCTGCCTGTCTGTCTGTCTGCCTCAGGGACACACGCACACCCTACACCCCAGGAACATGTACAGACTGAAGCTGCAGTGTTAATGACCCCCGTGAACACAACACCATTCTCTTGGTTTCACTTTATTTCCTTCACTATAACGAGTCCTTTCCAGTCTCTTCTTTCTAGCCCCTGCTTTCTAGTCCTTTCTAGCCCCTGCTTTCTAGTCCCTTCTTTCTAGCCCCTGCTTTCTAGTCCCTTCTTTCTAGTCCCTTCTTTCTAGTCCCTGCTTTCTAGTCCCTTCTTTCTAGTCCCTTCTTTCTAGTCCCTGATTTCTAGTCCCTTCTTTCTAGTCCCTTCTTTCTAGTCCCTGCTTTCTAGTCGCTGCTTTCCAGTCCCTTCTTTCTAGTCCCTGCTTTCTAGCCCCTTCTTTCTAGTCCCTGCTTTCTAATCCCTGCTTTCTAGCCCCTTCTTTCTAGTCCCTGCTTTCCAGTCCCTTCTTTCTAGTCCCTTCTTTCTAGTCCCTTCTTTCTAGTCCCTGCTTTCTAGTCCCTGCTCTCTAGTCCCTGCTTTCTAGTCCCTTCTTTCTAGTCCCTGCTTTCTAGTCCCTTCTTTCTAGTCCCTTCTTTCTAGTCCCTTCTTTCTAGTCCCTGCTTTCTAGTCCCTGCTTTCTAGTCCCTTCTTTCTAGTCCCTGCTTTCTAGTCCCTGCTTTCTAGTCCCTGCTTTCTAGTCCCTTCTTTCTAGTCCCTTCTTTCTAGTCCCTGCTTTCTAGTCCCTTCTTTCTAGTCCCTTCTTTCTAGTCCCTTCTTTCTAGTCCCTGCTTTCCAGTCCCTTCTTGCTAGTCCCTTCTTTCTAGTCCCTGCTTTCTAGCCCCTTCTTTCTAGTCCCTGCTTTCTAGTCCCTGCTTTCCAGTCCCTTCTTTCTAGTCCCTGCTTTCTAATCCCTGCTTTCTAGTCCCTGCTTTCTAGTCCCTTCTTTCTAGTCCCTTCTTTCTAGTCCCTGCTTTCTAGTCCCTTCTTTCTAGTCCCTTCTTTCTAGTCCCTTCTTTCTAGTCCCTTCTTTCTAGTCCCTTCTTTCTAGTCCCTGCTTTCTAGTCCCTTCTTTCTAGTCCCTGCTTTCTAGTCCCTTCCTTCTAGTCCCTTCTTTTCTAGTTCCTGCTTTCTAGTCCCTTTCTAGTCCCTGCTTTCTAGTCCCTGCTTTCTAGTCTCTGCTTTCCAGTCCCTGCTTTCATGGGCCAAGAGGAAGATTTAGCCATGTCACCTTCTTATGTGAAGGCGTGGCTCCCAGGGGATGAAGCAGGGGGTGTGGCAGGTGTACAGGGTGGCTGGTGCCCTGCCTCGGTAACCCCTGCCATGGTGCCCTGTCTGCCCTACTAGGGAGAGAGGGTTTACATATATTTTCAGGATACACATTCACCGTTACTAGATTATCATACTCAGAGCATAGAATTTACCGGTTTCTGACACCTAAAGGGTCTATTACACTGGGCAAATTTTCCATGGATCTTCAGTCAAACCACGATTTCCGCTAGCGTGGTTCTCGTGTTTTCGTGTTTTCTGACGTGTCCACGATCTTCCGAAGCTACGGTAGATTTCACCGAAGGATGACGGTACTACTCACCATCAGCAGCAGCAGCAATAACAGAAAACAAATAAGAACGACGCTAGCGGAAATCGTTGTTTGGGGCTCCACGGAAAATTTGCCCAGCGTAATAGGCCCTTAACTATTGCCAAGAAACGTTAGGAATGAACCATTTTAAAGATAAATGAATCTCGTTTTTGGGGTCAGAAGTTGGTAAATATAAAGGCTGAGTGCGACAACCTGGCAACGTTGTACACAGACCCTAAGCTCCAGGTTAGGTGGTCTGCTAACCTGTTCACCTGGTCTCTCCTTCGTGAATTCAGTGCAGATACGTGAGCAGCCACCAGGGTGTTGTATCTCTGATTTCATGAATATCAAGGTCACGGATGTAGCGACTTTATTTGTTTTTAAATTTAAGAGTCGTGTTACATTGACTTACTGAATGTGGGAGTTTATTTAGGTAATTCTTGTACAACAGTGCTGGTGCTAGCAAATTTGGTGAGGCCTGAATTGATTTGTTTACATGTCAGTTTAGCGCCATAATTGTTCCCGATGCCTCATTTGTCATAAATATTTTGATTTATTCAGATTCATGAAGCATCTTTTCTGAAGAGAGAACATGTTTAGGGATGGGAGCCTTTCTTTGTGGTGTATGTTTTGCAAGGAAGAGATCATCTTGGCTGCCCTACGTTGAACACTTCTAATTTAGGAATGTTCTTTGCATAGTTGAGAGACCAAAACTATGTCATGCTATATTTTTATTCTGGAATGAGAAGTTTATGTTGAAGCCCAACATTCTGTTCACTTAAATTGCTTCCTCACTGGCAAATTTAAGGTTTAATGTGATTTTGCTATCAAGGTCCAAAACAGAGACAAAACAATGCCTTTCATTTCATTAACGTCATGTATCCAGTGTGTGTAGGAAGGGTTGGTAATTTGGTAAACACTCTCCTTGCACTTAGCTGATTGTCCCTCACGCCCTCGCCTGTGCCAGGAATGAGTAAGTGTATCGCACACCTGGCTGAGGCCTCAACCTGTAGCAAGTTGGGTTGTGATGATTCAAGTCGGTGTGGCCAATATATAACACTGCCATGACATATTTATATTTACAAGCTTAATATTACTCATTGCTAAATTAGACAAACAAATCTCATTTGATTTACCTAAACCAAAGTATCATGTGAGGTTAAAGCAAACATTGTCACATTGCTACATATGTGTATTGGCTTGGTTTTTTTATTTGTTTATAAAATTCCTTTCTTTTACTCTCAAGTATACTTGTTTATATAAAGAATAATCAGTATCTATTATGAATTTAGTAAAAAGTTAAAAACTAATTAAAAATAGATGATATTGATTTATTCGAGTCACTACTTCATGGATAATTCATAACATGTTCTCTCGTTTCAGTCGGAAAGACCTCGCTGATAACAAGGTTTATGTACGACTCCTTTGACAACACATACCAGGTGAGTAGAAGTAAGATGTACTCCTTATTATCCCCCCCTCGGCCTTACTTCAAGTCCAGGCCAGGGGAGTAAGCATGTACCCTACCAAGCCACTCACTCTTCCTTCAGATTTTTTTAAAAAGGGACTTTTCCGTGGTGTAGTGGTTACGTTGCCTAGCTACGTATCTACAGGCCTGGATTTAATTTTGGCCTGGGCAGTAAGAACTCAACTTTTCATCTTCTCTTTCGGGCTGATCAATAAATAGGTACCTGGGAAGGTAAACTATGGTAACCTGTATGTCATACTTGCTTTTGAACCTGAAGTGCGAATGAGACAGATGAGCACTGAGGCCACACATAGCATGGCATATACAGGTTGAGAATCCTTTATCCGAAATTCCAAAATCCTAAAAAATCCAAAATCCGCAACACTTTCGGTCCTAGGAATTTTGGATAGGGATTCTCAACTTGTGCCCCCAACTCTACCTTTACTTGGGGAAATTAAACTTAACTTCATCCTCCCCCTCTAGCTGGTTTGAAAATGATAATGGGTACTGGGGAAACCTGGGGAAAGCAAACCCAGATAGGTGAGGTGTTACATTTAGCTAGTTTTTCATTGATGGTCACCTTGAGTGTATCGATGAGACTATGTTCTTACCTAATAGTGTTTTTAAAGAACTGAGTCGCTCATATCGTCATCTTTTGGAACTACATACTTTACCACATTTTTCTTTAACCCGGTAGCAGAAACGGGCCAAATCTGTGGCTTTACCGTGTAGCAGCGACGGGCCAAATTTGTGCCATGATATAAACCCCCAAAAATAGATGATACATAATCTGAACAGAAACGCTTTGATGTATATTACGAAATGGTTGGTGTAAGGGGTGATTTTTTCTCATTTTTCTCACTTAGAGGGACCATTAAGAAACATGATCCCCGCTGCTACCGGGTTAAAGCTGTGAATGTTCTTATAATACAACATCTTCCAGTAATACATATATAGATCCATTGCTCTGGCATGCTAAAATTTTTTCTCACATCCTCCTTTTATCTTTTCTTGTATAATTGCTCCACCCTCTTGAATATGACTGTGTTCGTAGTTATAATATTTTCATTACTGTCCGGTATTTCTTTTCCGTCATCGCATTTATATAGAATCATCATATCGCCTGTTTTTGTTCTCTCTTCCGTTGATGGTGGTTGCAGTTCATCATGTGCCCACAATTGTATGTTTTCCATTGTCTTTTTCTTGTGTTGCATAGCTGAGCGTTCTAAAGCATTTATAACACTCTTTCAGATTACAATACATATTACTATTAGGTCAGTTCAAGGCTTGTTGTACCAATTTCTCTTGTTGACCTATTATAACCTGACCACACCCAACTTAGCCCAGCAACCTATTCAGCCCATCCGGTTTTGTTGTAACATGTCCAGGTATAACATGATCACGGAAAACATAATATAAGGTTAGGAAAAAAATAATAGCATGTAAGAGAAAGCCATTAGTTAAGAGGTGTGTGGGTGTTATAGATGAGAGAGAGAGAGAGAGAGAGAGAGAGAGAGAGAGAGAGAGAGAGAGAGAGAGAGAGAGAGAGAGTCCACTACTCATAACTGAAAAGAGAGCGAGAGAGAGGAGTGCTCTCGAGAGGAAGGGAAGAGGAAGTAATTAGAGAAACCCTGCTCTATCTTCCATCTCAATTTAAGAACCCTAATCAAATCTCTCTGAACAGGAGCACCATTACGTCTGGTCATTAGTGGGGCACCAGTAATAAATAGCATCATCATACATATTAGGAGAGTACTGTATTAGTATGGTTCGTGTTTTTTGTTATTGATATTGCCGCTGTTTACGTGGGCGGCATCTTTTTTTTTTTTTCAAGGGGTGACTAATCAATAAATCAGGTATCACTTTAGTAGATGTAGATGTACGCATGGAGACGGATATAGGGAGACAGACAGGTACAGGAAGATGCAAACAGACATAGAAAGACACAGCCAGACATATAGAAAGGCAGACAGATATAGATAGCAGACACAAAAGGTGGAACTACTGCTCAAAGAAAGAACACGCAGAACAGCAATGAGTATGATGATAGAGATGGCAGTGTTTAGCGATTTGCATGATAAAAAGGAGATGGAACGACCGCTTGTAAGGAAGAAAGAGAACGGCAGTGGGGTCATAGTGTACATGCATGGGGGAGCGAATGTGAGTGGGAGTTTAGAAGGAGCTGTGTGGTGCGGCCTTACCAGTACAGATTAGGGGCAGTCACAAGTACCCATGCAAGGAAAAACTTCGTAACCGTGTCGGGTCAAAGGAAAATAGGTGAAATAATAATGAAAAATGGACAAATGAGGAAAATAAATCAATCTTTAGTAGACTTATTTTCCAGCAGGCTTTATTTCCATATCTTGTTGTCCTTGAGTGCTCTCCTTTGCCTTGATAAATTAATGAAGAGAATGTGGAAGAAATGAAACTGGTTGGTCTTCGCTGTGTAAGAAAAAGTTTTTATTTACGTTGGGTTGCTAGGTTACTCCGCTTTCGTAACACAGCGTAAGACACGTGGGTGGGAGGCAAGGTTATTGATGGGTTATTAGATCATTGATGTCTGGTCCATGCGGTCGGTCTGTCTTGCTATCCCTCTGAGCTGAATGGCGGTGGGCGACAGGAAGCTAGAGTCGATTGTCTACAAGTGAGATATTGCTGGAATTGAATTTGATTTGCATAGAAGAATGATTCCATAACTTTTTCTGTCTTCCTTTAAGTTTGTCTGTCTGTCGTGTATGTTTCTGTATCTGTGTGTGTATGTCTGTGTATAAGTGTATGTCTTTCTTTGTCTCTGTATTTCTGTCTGTCTTTCTTTTGTCTGTGTCTATCAGTCTCTCTTTGTCTGTGTGTCTTTCTCTATGTCTGTGTCAGTATATGTATCTGTCTGTATGTGTCTCAGTCTTTGTATCTGTCTATATTCTGTGTCTTTCTGTATCTCTGTATGTCTTTCTATATCTCTGTCTGTCTTTTTTGTATACTACCGTCTGTGTCTTTCTGTAGCCATCTGTCTGTGGTTCTGTTTTCTCTCACTTTATGTCTACCTAAGCAAGCCAGGTGTGCAGGGCTGTTAAGAGTGACAGGTGCCTGGGAGGTGTCTAGCCATGTGTGGATCAATAAGCTGCATTGATGACTCAAGGGGGGCTGGATTAGTCATTGCTCCACTAGTAGTTTCGTTTCCCCTTCAAGATCCTGCTGGGTAAAGGAAACTGGGTCGATGGTCATATAGTAAAATGAGAAGCGATGGTAGTTTGATATGGTAGTGGAATGTGAAGAAAAATCAAGCTGTACATTGATTACTTTGGGTTATTTATTTATTGTTTTATTTCACCTTCAAAATCTTGCTATGAAGGGAAATTTAGTTGCTGGTGATATAGTAATTTAGAAATGATGGGGAAATTTAACCCATCCGCTGCGATTGGCACGAATTTGGCTTTCACTGGTAGCCTGGTAACATATACTCCCAGGTCTTTCTGTGCCTCTGTGGTGGATAGTGGAGTGTTTCCCATGTGGTATTGGTGTGCTGGATATCCCCTCCCAAGGTGTATGACTGCATTTTTCTTCACTGAATTATAGCAGCCACTTTTTCTTCCATTCCTGTAGCCTGGTGATGTCTTCTTGTAGAAAATCTGCGGTCAAGGGGTTAATATGATAGAGAGCTGTACATTGATTTAACTCACCTTCTGTTGTGGTTGGCTTTTATATTTCTTCTCGTCTCATTTCACCGTCAAGATTCTGCTGCTTTATGTAAAGGAAAATTGGGCTCCTCGTAGTAAGGGAAGTTAAAAGTGATGGGGAAGCTTGATATGATAGAGCTGTACACTGATTTCACTCGCTTCTGTTGTGGTTGGCTCAAATATTTCTTCTCCTGTCTCATTTCACCTTCAAGATTCTTCTGTATGTAAAAGAAAATTGGGTCCGTGGCAATATAGTAAGTTAGGAGTGATGGGGAAGTTTAATATGAGAGGAAGCTGAACATTTCTTTCACTCACTCTTTGTTGTGGTTGGCTTATATATTTCTTCTCGTGTCTCTGTTTCACCTTTAAGATTCTGCTACAGTATGTAAAGTAAAATTGGGTTGATGGTAATATAGTGGAGTGAGATGTGATGAAGCTTGTTTATGATGGCAGAATACAGAGAAATCAAGCTTTACATTGATTTTATTTACTAGGTGTTGTGGTTGGATTATGCATTGCTTGGCTAGATTCGTTTCACTTTCAAGACCCTGCTGTGTAAAGGAAAATTTGGTCATTGGTTATATAGTAAAGTTAGAAGTGATTAGGTAGTTTGATATTATAGAGGAATATATATAGAGAAATTGGGTTGTTATATAGAGCTATGTATTGATTTCACTAACTTTGCATTGTGGTTAGTTATGCATTTCTTCTTTAGTCTCATTTCACCTTCAGGATCCTGCTATGGAAGGGAAAATCAGGTTAGTAGTGATATAGTACAATGGGAAGTGAGGGGGTAGTTTAGTATGATGATATAAGTATAGTATTATAGTAAGGTGTAGGTAAGGTGTATAGTAATGGAAAATTGGGTTAGTAGTGATATATTACGATGGGAAGTGATGGGGTTGTTTAATATGATGGTGTATAATGGTATAGTAAGGTGTATAGTAAAGGAAAATTGGGTTAGTAGTGATATATTACGATGGGAAGTGATGGGGTTGTTTAATATGAGCATTGAATATAGGTCCATATTTTTAAGCATACTACCAAGACTTACACCCACCCACACACTTGATAAGGCTTTTGCAGAGGTTGTGGGTGGATAGTTTTATGAGCCTTGTGATAGTTTGACAAGGCTCCTACACCTTAATGTGAAAATACTCGTGAAACCTTGACGAATCTCCTTTGTAGCCTTTGGAAATACTTGTTTTGAGAGCCGAAGGAATCTGAGAAAATGGGCTATAGGGAGTTTTCAGGGACACACCAAATTACATAAACCTGGATTTTAATTTGACTCCGTGTAATCAAATATAAACCAAATTTCTCCTGGTGCCATAAAGTTAATTAGTTCATTCGCCACTACCTACTTTCCAGCCCAGAATGAGTCCACGGAATAAAAGAAAAGATGTATATATATATTTTTGTTGTGCTCGGGGCCAGGGAAATATATTGAGAGTATTGGACCAGAGGAAAAAAAAAAGCTTGAGGAAAAAAATAGTGTTTTGCCCATTCGTCTCCAGTTGTTGAATTTTTTTGTTTTTTACTTATTTGTGTGTGTGTGTGTGTGTGTGTGTTCAGAGAGAAGGCGAGTGGAGGGTAGGATAAAAGGGGATGATAAAAAGAAAGAGGAATATGAGAGAGAGAGAGAGAGAGAGAGAGAGAGAGAGATGGCATGCACTCAGAGAAACAAACAAACACAAAGCCGGCAACTTAACCACTCACCCAGACAGACAGACAACCAGGGAGTAGGAGACAGACAAGAGAGACACAGACAGACAAAACTTATCTTCAGACACCCCGGTAACTTTTCCTTGATCTCTCCCTCTCTTCCTCTTTCCTCTTCTTCGTTTTTCTTCCTCTCCCTTTGTTGCTATCCTTCCTTTCCTTTGAACTCTTATCATAATGACATTTTAGGAAGGAAGGAAGCGTTCAGTGTGTGTCTGTGTGTAGGTCAAAGGTTTGAGTGGGACAGTGAATTGCTCGCTTTTAAAAGGTCATAGAGAGATAATCTTGCAAAAAGTCCCCCCCCCCCCTCTCTCTCTCTCTCTCTCTCTCTCTCTCTCTCTCTCTCTCTCTCTCTCTCTCTCTCTCTCTCTCTCTCTCTCTCTCTCTCTCTCTCTCTCTCTCTCTCTCTCTCTCATATAAGTAAACACGGATATTCATAAGTATTTGATCTTAACTTAAACTATAAACACCAAGAAGATGATAAAAGAGGAACAAGAAGAGGAAGATGAAGAGGATGATGATGGCGATAAAAGGTCGAAACTATTGAAAGAAAAAAGAAAGTGTCCGGAAGTTAATCATATGCTTAGAAAGGTCATTCAGCCTCATGGAATTTTGCTCCACTTAAGAATGTTAATGAGAAGTCGATATTGGCGTTGATGTTAATGAGACACATCTTCGCTTTATTAAATGTTCATAAAAAAAATGCCAATGTCTATTAATGTTTATTCAGTATGATACAACTCTTAAATGCTTATAGTGAAAGTTCTACGTCAGCTTAATATTAAGGACAGAGAGAGAGAAAGAGAGAGAGAGAGAGGTCTGTTTATATTACAAGTATTGATTGTCACTAACCTACATGTATCCGTCTCTCTCTCTCTCTCTCTCTCTCTCTCTCTCTCTCTCTCTCTCTCTCGTGTGTGTGTGTGTGTGTGTGTAGGTTGCAACAGGGTCACTCTACCTTCCCTTCTTCCTCCTCCATCCTCCTTCTCTTCCTTGTATCCTTCGACCCCCTCCTCCTCCTCCTCCTTACTCCTCTTACCTCCTTAACCCTCTCTAAATTCCTCCGCCTACTCTCGCTCTCTCGCTCTCCACTCCTCCGTATAATAATGACGTCATGAACCTTATGACTCAACCACTTCCTCACATGACGTCCTTCTCTCTCTCTCTCTCTCTCTCTCTCTCTCTCTCTCTCTCTCTCTCTCTCTCTCTCTCTCTCTCGTGTCAGGTGCAAAACGTGTTGCTTTCTTGCCCGTGACCCAAAATTCTTGTGAAATGCGATCGCTTGTTTACTTCTCTGGCCAGTCTTTCCTTTTCTTCTTTCTCTCAGTTTCTATCGCTTGTTTATTTTACAAGGTTAGTCTATCGTTTTCTTCTTCTTTCTCTCTGTTTCTACTTCTCTTTTACGTTCTCATCCATTGTGCTTTTCATGGTCTTTTTCTTCGCTTCTCCCTCCGTATCTGTTCTTTTTTCATCCATAACGTTTTTCAGTTTTTTCTTTTTTAGTTATTTATTCTCTCCTTTGTCTGTACTTCTCTTTCTTTCGCCTCCACATTGCTTTTCATAGTCCTATTCTCCTCTTCGTTTCTCTTTTTTATCTATAACGTTTTCATACTTTTTATTTTTCTATATTCACCCTTTTTTCTTCTTTATCTCTTCACTCCTTCTTTTTCTTCCATAGGCCTTTTCTCATTCCTTTTTCTTCCCTTTTCGTCTTTTCTTCAATTCCTTTTCTTATTTTACCTCTGTAGTGCTTTTCATCGTCTTCTTTCTTCATTGCTCTTTCCTTTCTCTTTCTCCTCCATAAAGCATTACTTAGGCATTCTTTTCCTTTCTCTGTTCCTTTTCCAAATCTTCCATAGCGCTTTTCATTGTCTTTTCCTTCTCCTTTCTCTCCACCCCACCTTTCTTTCGCCTACATAAGCCTTTTCATAATTTTTCTTCTCATCTTTTTCTCTCTCCATAATCTTTTGTCACCGTATTCCTTTTATCTCAACTCTTTTCATTGTCCTCTATAACCCTTTTCTTAGTCTTTCTTTTCCTCCTTTTTCCTCCACTTTTCTCTCCTCCATAACCCTTTTCACAGTCTTTTCCGTCTCTTCTAGTCACTCCTCTTTTCCTATATAATATTTTTCTTGTTTTCCCTTTTGTTCTTTATAATAATTTTCTTGATTTTCGTGTTCTTTATAATGATTTTCTTCATTTTCCTTCTCTCCACTCCTCTTTCTCCTCGATAGCCCTTTTCATATCAGTCTTTTCCCTTTTTCCTTCTCTCATCCTCTTCTTTCTCCAACATTACTTTTTTTCACAGTATACCATTTCTTCTTTCCACTCCATTTCTCTCTCCACGTCACACTCCTTCCCCTTCCCTTCCTTTCCTTTGTCTAGTTTTTATTTTCGGTTACTTTTGTTTCATGGCTATTATTCCCTAAGCTGGTTTTACTGTTTTTTTATTCAGTTATCCCTCAAAAGTAATTCTCGGTCACGTTTTCAATCACTTCTTTGTGTTTTTAGTAGCGTATGTGGTGGTCGATTTCGTTGTTTGTTTGTTGTTTTTATATAATTTCAAGTGTAATTTTCCTCCTCCCAACCACTCCTTTTCCTTATCTTTTCCCTCGCCACACTTTTCCTTATTGTTTGGTCGCCTCCAGTCTCGTATTTCCACCTACATAGTTTTTTCCTTCTTCAATTTCTCCTCCTTCATTCCTTTATTTTCCTTCCGTTCCTTTCTCCTTTATCTACTCTTTATCGCGTGTCCATTGCCTCTTATCTCTTACCAGACGATTTTTTTCACTTGTTGCTAATTGTTTTCTTTCTTCTCCTTGTTGCTGTTTGTCCTTTCATTTCTATAAGCTGTTTCTCTTCCTCCGTACTTTTCTTTATCTTTTCTTTCTTTCTCTTATTTTACTTATTCTCGATTTTCTTTCTTGTTTTCCTTTTTCTCGCTTCTCTTTCTCCATTCTTATTCCTCATGATTTCCTCTTATTTCCATCGTTCTGTTTTCTCTATGCACTTCCTCCTCTTCCTCTTCTCGTTTTCATTATCCTCCTTCCCATTTCTTCCTATTACAATCTACTTCATGTTTACTCATTTTCATATTAATCTTATCAATTTTCTTTACTTCCCTTTCTATTATCGCCTTCCTCCTCCTCCTCCTCCTCCTCTTCCTCTTCCTCCTTCTCCCCTCCTCCTCCATGTCTTCTTGTCATCGATGTTCATTTGTTTTCCATTCTCCATTTCCATTCCTCCTTTCTCCGCATTTTTCCGATTATAATCCTGTCATTTGATTTTCTCTCATTTTTATTTCCTTTACTTATTCAAGTCATTTTTTACACCGCTGCTTCCTCCTGCTTCTCCCTTCCCTGTTCCGATCCTCCTCCTCCTCCTCCTCCTCCTCCTCCTCTTCCTCCTCCCCTTATTCCTTCATCCCTTTCCTTCGTTTTCTCTTCCTTGTTCATATTCTCTTCCTCTTCCTCATATGCTTATTACGTTCTTTCCGATTCCCTTTCTTTTATCTTCTCTCCAAATTCTCCTCCTCCTCCTCCTCCTTTTCTTCTGTATCCCTTCCCTCCCCATTCGTTTCTTTTCTCCTTCCTTTTTCGAAATTCGCATCTTCCTCCTCCTATTCCTATCCCTTGCCTTCCACATTCCTTCCTCCAAATTCACGTCTTCTCCTCCTCCTCCTCTTCCTCCTCTTCTCATATCTTTCCTTTCATAACTTTCTCCAAATTCACATCCCCCTCTTGCTCCTCCACCTCCTCCTTCTTCTCCTTCCCCTCCTCCACCTTCCATTCTTATCCCTTTCCTTCCTCCTCCCTTTCCTTTATCATCCTTCTCTCCAACTTGGCTTATTCTCCTCCTCCTCCTCCTCCTATTTTTATTCCTTTCCTTCTGTATCGGTTTCACATATTATCATCCCCTCCTCTTTTGGCTTCTATTTTTATCCTTATGCTTCCTCTTCCCTTTCTTTTCCTTTCTCCCAGTTCACATATTCTCCTTTTCCACCTCTTACCCTTTTATTATCCTTTTC
>NC_066546.1:12665893-12705893 GCF_024679095.1 Eriocheir sinensis | reverse complement strand
CTCGTTTTTGTTTCGTTCTTTTTTTCTCGCTATTTCTTGGTCTTGTTTCTCTTTTTTTTCTATTGTCCGGAGCAGCATTTAGTGGGATTCTTTTTTTTTGCCATTTTTGTTTTTTTGCCTTTGAGCTTCTTTCCTTGCTGTAAAAACAAACAAACAAACAAAAAAAAAACATATCTACCAGTAATAAAATAACACTAAATACACATAATAATAACCAGTAATGAATAAAATCAAGACCATTTTTACCCATGCAGCCAGCGAATCAGTTTAGCGAATGAACCAGCCGGCAGCCATCTCGTTAATTAAATCTACCCTTCGTTAACCAGTTAATAGGACGGGATGGGGAGGGGGGGAGGAGAGGGACGGGGAGGATTAACGAACAAATGAGGGTTGATGGTGTTAATGAGTGGTGGGGGGAAGGGGGGAAAGCTTTAGCTAATGGGTGTTGATCACTCACATTGCCTTATTATGAGGTGGGGTGTATGATGAGGGGGATGTGGAGGTGAGGGTAGTAGTAGTAGTAGTAGTAGTATAGTGGTGTTAGTAATAGTATAGTTGCTTTTATAGGTAGATAAGGTGTTTTTATTGTTATTCTCATTATTATTGTTGTTGTATGAGTTTAGGAATGTAAGATGAGGGGGGAGGGTAAGGAAGATGGTGGTGATGGTGGTTTGGCGATAGTGATAGTGTGGTAGTTAGTAATAGTTAGTAGTAGTAGTAGTAGTAGTAGAAACGAAATAAGGGTGGAGGATGAGGTGAAAGAAAGGATAATAAAAAAAGAGAAACGAGGAAACAAAACAATTAAGAAAAAGTAAATGAAAACAACTTACATACAAAAAAAAAAGAGATAGAAGACAATAACCAGAGAGAGAGAGAGAGAGAGAGAGAGAGAGAGAGAGAGAGAGAGAGAGATGACACGTAATTCCTGTCAGCTTTCGTCTTGATCGCCTCGTTGGGTTTCTTTGACCTTTTGTTGCTGTTCTTTTTCCAGACTCTCGCTCTTGTCTTCCGGTAATGCTTCCTCTTCTGTCTTTCCTTCTTGCTTCTTTTCTTCTTCCTCTTCCCTTCTTCCTTCTTTCCTTCTTTCTTTTTCCTTCTTTTTCCCTTTCTCCTTTTACCTTCCTTCTTCATTTTCCCTTCTTTCATTTTCCCTTGTTCCTTCTTTCCTTTTTTCTTTTCCCTTCTTTCTTTTCGCTCTTCCCTCTCTTCCTGCTCTCCCATCTTTCTTTATTCCCTCCTTCTCTTCCTGCTCCCTCATCTTCCTTCTTTCCCTTCTTTCTTTTCCCTTCTTCCTCTCTTCCTGCTCCTTCATCTTCCTTCTTTCCCCTCTTCCTTTTCCCTCCTCCTCCCTCTCTTCTATATTTCTCTCATCCATCATATTCCTTTCATCCTAATTTTTCTTTGTTTATATATATTTTTACTTAGCTTTTCCAGTTTTGTTTTCTTCCTTCTTTCCTTCTTTTTCCCTCCTTCCTCTCCTCTCCATTTCCTTCATCTGTCATCTTTCTTCCATCCTTCTAATGCTTCTTCCTCCATTCAGTTTTTCTTCGTTTATATTTTTTTTCTTCGCATTTCCTGCTTTGTTTCCTCTGCCTCTCATTCCTCCTTCATCCTTTCTTTGTCTGTTGCTCTTCCTCCATTCTTCCTCTTAAATTTCTTCATCCATTCTCCTTTTCCTTCCTTCATTCATATTTTCTTCGTTTCATTATTTTTTTTTCTCCCACCTCTTACATTTTTCCTTCATCCTTCCTTTGTTCACTCCTTCCTCCATTTTCCCTCCAACCTTCTTTTTCCATTCTCTTTTTACTCACATTTTCTTCTCCATGTTGTCCCGTTCCCCTTCTTCCTCCATTGACCTTCTAACTCATTTCTCCTTTTTCCATTATTTTTTACTTATTTTCTTTTCCGTTTTGTCCTTTCTTGTTCCTTTATCCACAGTCCTTCCAACTCATTTCTCCTTTTTCCATTCTTTTTTATTATTTTCTTGTCTATCTCGTCTTTTTTCCCCTTTTTCTATTGTCCTTGCAAGTCACTTCTCCTCTTTTTCTCTAACCTTTTTCACTCACTCCATCCTACTACTAAATTTTTCATCCTTCCTCCTCCTCCGCCAAGGCTGCAGGATTCCCATGGTTCAGGAGATGGAGGATTATGTCTCTCCTAAAAGAATTAGTATTGATCCTGGACTGGGAGGGAGAGAGGGAGACACTGGAACCACTCTCTCTCCCTCCCTCACTCTCTCTCCCTCCCCTAACTTGGCTGTCCTAATGGCTTTGTCTTTATGCCTGTCTGGTTGGCTGTCTGGGTGTCTGTGTGTGTGCGTGTGTGTGTGTGTCTTGTTGCTTTGGTGTGGTCGATATGGTCTGGCTTTGTGTATTGGTATATTTGGGAGTGGTCCTATTGTCTTGTCTGGTTATGGTTGACTGTCTGGTTGTTTGGTTGTGTGTGTGTGTTTGGGTTGTTGCTTAGGTCTTGTTTTCCTTTCTTTCCTCTCCTCCTGCTGTTCCTGCTTCCTTGTTTTCCTTTTTTCTTTCCTCCTTTTTTCTCCTCCTTCCTCTCTTCTCCATTTCCGTCATCCATCATCCTTCTCGGGTTGCGGGTTTATGGATTGGTTGTATTGTTTTGTTTGACACGGTAGGTTTGTTTTGAGATTGTCTTTCTGGATGTTTTGATAATTTTGGTTGGCTATGGTTGTCTGTCTTGGGGTTTGGTAGTGTGGGTGTGTCTTGTTCTTCTCTTCTTCATTATCCCATCTTTCCTTCTTCCTTTTTCCTTTTCCCTTCTTTCCTTTGTCTTTCTTGGTGTTCTGATAATTTTGTTGGGTTTGGTGGAGTGGGTGTCTTGTTCTTCTCTTCTCCATTTTCCCTTCTTTCCTTTCTTTTCTTCCCTCTGCGCCTGCTTCCTATCTTTCCTTTCTTTCTTTTCCCTCCTGTGCCAAAGAAGACATGGAGAAAGGTGGTGGAGGAAGATATGAGGCTGAACATCACGAAAGAAATGGCTATAGACCGGCAACAGTGGAGGAGGCTCATATCCCGTCCAACCCCACCATAGGGAATAAATAGACGTTAAACGATGATGATGATGATTGTGTGTCTTGTTCGATGTGTTGCGGTTTTGAGGGGCATTATATTTTTGATCGGTTTATCTGACAATGACGTTTGTTTGGGGTTTGGTTTGTGGATGTCGTTATTGTTTTGTCTGGCTGTAGTTGGGTGTCTGACCTTATCCAGCTCTTTTTTTTTCCCCTCTTTCTATTAGAAGGTCAAGCTAACTGATGCAGACTGGAACACTTGCATTTACTTTTTTTTTTTTTCCGTGTTGGTGGTGGGTTGTCTGACCTCATTCATCTTTTTTTTTCTTTTTCTTTTTTCTCCGTTATAAGGTAAAAATTGTAAGTGATTCATACTAAGATATATACTGACTTTTACTTTCTTTTTTTCTTGTTTCTACTCGTTGTTTTTTATACTTTAATCTTTTTTCTTCATCGTTCACTTTGTTTTTTTACTTCTATGTGTATTATTATTATTATTGCGTATTATTATTACTATGACAAACGCTGAAGTTATTCCTGATGACTAACCCAATTTTTCTCTCTCTTTCCAGGCAACGATTGGCATAGACTTCCTCTCCAAAACAATGTACCTCGAGGATAGAACAGTAAGTACACAACCTCAACTTTTTATGCACACAAGTGAAGCTTAAACACACATTACAGGAGATACACACAGCCACACTCTTATACCCTCTATGTATGTTTAGTTATATCTCTTGCAGGTATATTACATCATGATTAATAAAGAAATGTTTCCCCTTGCTATATATTCTCACTATCATCTGTTTCTACTATGGCTATTTTTTTATCTTGGGGTATTTTCCTCCTAATTTTACTACATCACTAATTCTTTTTTTACCGTGTTATAATTCACTAACTTCTATATTACACCTTCATTACTTCTATTTTGGTGTGTTGCAGTTTGCTTCTTTGTTTCTATTTTATAACTATTACTTATATTTTCAGTGGGGTATTTTTTTTTTACTTTTAGGGGTATATACATACTTCTCAAGGTATTTTTCCTCACTGTAGCCCATTTTTATCCATTAGTTTTAAAAGTTCCTTGCAGGGTTATCTCTTGTAACTGGAGAAGTAATGAGATAACTGGGTGGATCATGGTGTGTGTGTGTGTGTGTGTGTGTGTGTGTGTGTGTGTGTGTGTGTGTGTGTGTGTTTAAATGCAGTCTCCGTGTTGATAGCAGTCACTGTCTTAATCACAGCTTCCTTTGTTTTATAATGTGAGGCACTAATTACATGTCTGCCATTGTCTTGAGTGTTTAATGGTCCCAGATTAATCCTCTGTGAACATGGTGCACAGACATAATCAGTTGGTGTTTTAATTAAGATTGTACACTGTAATCTGTGTTATCTTTGTGGATGTGTGATGCAACAAATGTTTAATTCACACTTTTATCTTATCAAGGAGGATGAGTCTGCCACAGCTACATTAGTCATTTGGGCATCTTCATATTTACATTTAAAAAACATACTTAGCATCTCAATACAAGCATCGTTGTTTTCTATTTGTTTTTATATCATGTTTATATTGCATTGTAGGTGTTATGATTCAAGGACCTATTACTTTGTCTCAGCACACACTAATTAAAGTTATTATTCTAGGAAGTACAATGGCATTACTTATGTCACATCTATCATTGTTGCCTTTGTATTGTTCTACTAATAAAGTGAAGCCAGGCAGAATATACATAATTTTTTTAACCCGGTAGCAGCGGGGATCATGTTTCTTAATGGTCCCTCCAAGCGAGAAAAATGAGAAAAATCACCCCTCACACAAACCATTTCATAATATATATCAAAGCATTTGTAATCAGATTATGTATCCTCTGTTTTGGGGGTTTATATCATGACACAAATTTGGCCCGTCGCTGCTACACGGTAAAGCCACAGATTTGGCCCGTCGCTGCTACACGGTAAAGCCACAGATTTGGCCCGTCGCTGCTACCGGGTTAAACAACTTATTTTGGGTATTATCAAAGAACTTCCAACACTCATAGTAGGCAGCTTCCCTAAAGAACCTGTACAGTCACAAAGGGCTCTGTAATGGCCACTTGGAAGGACTTACCATCATACAGAACCCTTAGGAAAGACCTTGTCAGCAAACCAGTCACCTGCAAATAACACTCTGAGCACACACAACGGACTCAGCCAGCACTCCTGCCGCCTCTAGGGATAACTTAGCTTAGACACACATTAGAGGACCCACCCAGTGTTATGCTTACTGTTCTCTTAGTAACTCAACACGTTTATTTTTTTATTTTATTATTATTTTTTTTCTTCCTCCCCGCCTATAGTACCGGTAGGCTTTTTTCTAGAACCTTATTAGCAGTTGATTATTTCTTTGTTTTCATTTGTAGCATTTATTTATTCAAGGCCATGCTGAAAAAACGCTCACCAGTCACAATATTCATAGTGTATGTTAGTGTTGCATTTAAACATTTTCAACCTGTATTTATTTTCACTTGTTTGTCTGTCTTCTGTCTTGTATCGCTATTAAAAAGTTACCCAGTTGCTGTAGTCATCCACTCACCCATACGCTGCTTCCCCTCCCCCACAGGTTCGACTGCAGCTCTGGGACACGGCCGGCCAGGAGAGGTTCCGTAGCCTCATCCCATCCTATATCCGAGACTCGACTGTCGCTGTGGTTGTGTACGACATTACCAGTGAGTCTTGGGTGGCTTTTACTCCTTTGGTCAATTCTCCCTTTTTGTTCGCTTTTATTTTATTGGCCTTACATGAGTTTGACATTATTTGGATGACGAATTTAACCCATCTACTGTGATTGACACGGATTTGGCCTTCACTGCTAGCCTGGTAACATATGTACTCCCACGTCTTTCTCTGCCTCTGTGGTGGATATTGGAGTGTTTCCCATGTGGTATTGGTATGCTGGATATCCCCTCCCAAGGTGCATGACTTTACATTTTTCTTCATTGAATTGTAGCACCCACTTTTTGTTCCATTCCTGTAGCTTGGTGATGTCTTCTTGTAGGAAATCCGCAGTCAAGGGGTTAAGAATGTATGAGGATAGGGAATGGAAATGGCACTTGTAATAGATTTAATTAAATGCTAACTAGAGTGAGAGAAGTTACTTAATAGAATGCATAAATCAAAGTTAGACTTGTTTTTGCTCTGAAGGTCTCTGTTTAACCTTGAATTTTGATAGTCAGTGAGATTTAGCTAGTTACAGTCGTGTGATGATAGCCAAGGTCAGGAGTGCAATGATGTAGTGGGTTGGAGCATCGAGCAATGGAAGCAAGAGTCAGGGGAGGCAGTTCAAACCCCAGTGCTACCTTGTGACATCAGGAAGGGCATTCAGTCACAAGTCCTTATAATCAGACGTTTTCATCTCTCACAACAAATATTTCCAAAGTCCACAAAGGAAATTAATCAGTTCTCATGAGTATTTCCTGCACTGATGTTGCAGAAGCCTTGTCAAACATTACTTAAGTGAAACCAAATTGTCAAGTCCGTTTTGGCGTTGGCTCCCGCGGGTGCATTTCTCCCCTCTTCTTTGCCATACAGTCCCAACGCCTATTTCTTCCTCTCCTATGTTACCTATAGCTTACATATGAGAGGACGAGATAGTTGTTGGGACTGTGTGGCAGAGCAGAGGGGAGGAAAGGACCTGCGGGAGCCTACGCCAGACTGGCCTTGACATATTTGGAAGACTATAGTGTCGTAAAACTACCCTTGTATATACCCACAATACCTATGAAAGCCTTATCATATGTGGGTGTGTAAGTCATGAAATGTTTAAGAGAATGGACCTAAAACCCCAAGCCACGACCTCAAAACAGTGACCCCACATGAACATGGGTTTAAACTGTCAGGAGAATGAATGTATTAACCTGTCCGCTGCAATTGGCATGGATTTGGCTTTCACTGGTAGCCTTTAACATATAGTCCCAGGTCTTTCTCTGCCTCTGTGGTGGATAGTGGAGAGTTTCCCATGTGGTATTGGTATGCTGTATATCCTCTCCCTAGGTGCATGACTTTACATTTTTCCTCATTGAATTGTAGCAGCCACTTGTTGTTCCACTCCTGTAGCTTGGTGAGGTCTTGTAGGAAGTTCACAGTCAAGGGGTTCAAAGCCAAGGTCAGGGTGTGGTTCTACAGTCTCTAAATCTGGGTGGTACTCCCTCCTCATGATTCTTTTCTCTTCCAGATGCCAATTCTTTCCACCAAACTTCTAAGTGGATAGACGATGTGAGGACTGAGCGAGGCAGTGACGTAATTATCATGCTGGTTGGAAATAAGACTGATCTTTCGGACAAGAGACAGGTGAGGTTATGGAGATCAAGGTCACTCATCTGAGAATATAAGCATAGCAGCAATCGATTCACTCCTAGATTGTCTGTAATTTTTGGTGTTTTTGATGCTGTGAAAGAAAAGTTTTGTCAGTCTCGTCGATGCACCATTTTACATTATCTGTTTTTATGGGGTTAATGTGAGTTTAGAGGTCAATTAAAATTAAGTAGAAATATTATTAGAAAATCATCCTTTAACCCAGTAGCTGCAGGGATTGTGTTTCTTAAAGTCCCCTCTAAGCTAGAAAATTGAGAAAAAATCATCACTCACGCAAACCATTTCATAATATATATCAACGCATTTGTGATCAGTCTATGTATCATCTATTTTTGGGGGTTTATATCATAGTAAAAATTTGGCCCGTCGCTGCTACACGGTAAAGCCACAAATTTGGCCCGTCGCTGCTACTAGGTTAATTATTTATTTTCGTAACCAATTCTATATTTTTACACCAAGAATCATAGGAGATGGATAATTTGCATTCCAATATAAGCAGGAGTCCTTCTAAGCCTTTCCTTACTCCAGTATCTTTACATTCACTGTTTTGTTTGTATTGGTGAATAGGACAGCATTTTACTCTAACCAAATTTAGGATCTTTCAATCATTATTATTTGAGTGGTATTGTGTAGGTGTTTTCCATTTTTCTATTTTCTGCTTATCTTCCTTTTGCATTGTTCTATTAACCTCATATCCTCTTAACACTTACGTCCATGTGTCTGGCAGGTTTCCACGGAGGAGGGCGAGCGCAAGGCCAAGGAACTCAACGTGATGTTCATTGAGACGAGTGCAAAGGCAGGATACAATGTGAAACAGGTGCGTTCGTGTGTGTGTGTGTGTGTGTGTGTGTGTGTGTGTGTGTGTGTGTGTAAATATAACATAGGTGAAATAAGATTGAGAACAGCAGTAACAACTTGTCATAACATTGAACTGGACCCACTCAGCCAATATTGTCATAAAACTCTAAAGCAAACTGAGGAAAAGTAAAAATACCTGCACCAAAACACTACCTCATTCTCGTCCTTCCTTCCCATCCTCTGCCGCAGCTCTTCCGAAGGGTGGCCGCCGCCTTACCCGGCATGGAGTCCAATCCTGAGAAGGGCAAGGTTGACAGTATCCTTTTACACACACTAATAAAAGCCTCTCTTGCAGGACACTTTTTTCCCATGCTTCAGATTAATCTCTTTCATTTCAGCTTTTGTAACTTAGTATTAGCAGCAGAAGCAAGCATTAGGTGAGGGGATACAGGGGATACTATTTATGTCCTGTTGTTTGATTCAAGCGTGGGGCGGCAGTGGCTTAGTGGGACATAGGTCTGTTTCATAAGGCACTTTCGCTTCTCACATTAACTATTTCTAAAGGCCAAAGAGGGGGTCAGTCGGGTTCTAATGAGCGTTTCTTTAGGTTCACGGTACAGAAGAAGGGTCAAACTACCACCAGGGTCATAAAACTACTTCTGGAAGTGCCCAAAACTCCTATGAAAGCCTTGTCAAATATGTGAACTTTGGTGGTGAAATGTTTAGTAATACGGCCCAGAGTGTCAAGGCATGGAAGTGAGGAGTCAGGGTTAGGCGGTTCAGATCCCAGTGCTGCCGGGCTATGCTAGGAAGGGCATCTGGTCTTAAACCCCAAACCACAACCTCAAAAAAGAGACTATAGAAACGTTGGTAAAAGCTGTCAAGACCAAGTAGTAGTAGTAGTTTGGTTTGAGTGTAGTTTTGTCACACTTAAAATATTTTCAAGAATTTTCACTTCTATGTGTTTTTATTTTATTGATGTTCATTCTCTTACAACCAGTGAATGTAAATGTTGTAAGAATTCAGACTTTTGTTGGCCGGGTCCTACATTATTTATCATATTGAGTCAGAATTGGAGTTAGGTGGTTCTCTTCTGGCCTGGAGGCATAAATGTTTTTCTCCCTCTTTCTTTCTCTCCCCCATATATTTTTTAAAAGTGCAATTGTGTATACTGTTTAAGCAAGTCTCCCATTAACGAGTCACATGTAGTAGCCACCCATTGACCCCAACAGTAACAGGAGAGGTGCCGCCCCTGAGGTAAGTGTCAGATTAATGCCAGGAGGTGTGGCAGCTGCGGCGCCGTTGTCACAAAGCCGCAAGATGTTTTGGCGTTGCTAGGCTTGCATGAAACAAGGTAATGTGCCGGCTGTTTCTGTGTGTACATTGTTTTTGATTGCCAACATGTGTACTTGGTGTTGCTTGAGTTGTGGACATTAGTTTGTGTTTTGCATGTGTGCTTGCATGCACACATGGTACTGCTAGGCTTTAGTTATTTTATCATCTTTAATAATGTTTTTGATTCATGGCCATTCATAACTTGTAGCAGGCCATTTTCCAGCATTTGAGATAGATGTTGTCTGCCTCCCCAGTCACATCATCCTCAGTGAGTCGTGTTTGGCCACAGCACCGTTCATCTTCCACTCCCTGCTGTGTTTAGTTGTTCAGGAGCCGTGGCTGTGGTGTAGGTGTGTTTAAACCAGCCTTTTAGAGGTATAGGAGGATTTACAAAGGAAAGCTGACTGCTACTTTGAACAGAAAATACCCTTCCTACTTTGTAGGGAAAATAAATATTACTTCTATTTATAGCACATGTATGCTATAAGGACTGGTAATTCAAACTGTTATTTATATTTCAAGAAGTTACATAACCAGTTAGTGTCTGGTTCTTATTGAGTGTGAAAAAGTACACAGTTTTTAAGCACCTTTGGTGTTGTGAATGGTTATGTGCCTTGCAATGAACCTTGATTTTGTCAACAATCCAAGCAAAGACATTTGGCTTATATCACCTACGTTTGTGGCTCCTGTGATCAAAAACTTTTAATATCAAATTGATGATCATGGCAGAACGGTTCACCTCCTGCTGCAGTGGACCTGCAATGAATTAATTCCCCTCCTCCTCATTAGTGCCTGTGTACCACCCGATGGAGAAATATCTTACACTTTTTATGGTCTTATCCAAGAGTGAGGAAATGTGTAATGTTGATTTTTATGTTTTATGTGGCCGTGTGATTACCTTTGTGTGTGGACTGCAAGGCTGTCAGGGCTTGATATGATGGAAGGTTTGTTTTGTGAATGGCATATTTGTATAGCTTTTGGATGCTTGCAAAAAAGTTCTTATTTTATGATCAGTGTCATTTGTGTTCTTTCCAGTGCATATCATGATTTGCAAGCAAGACTGCAAGTAATTGTTTTGAAAAGGATGGAGGAGACGTTCAGTCATAATATTTGTTGGTGGAAATTTACCATTAAAAGATGTCAGCCAAGTGTGGTAAAGTTGATTTAATTGGAAGTCCTGCAGTGGTCAGGTTAGGTCATGTTTCAGTATATCACTCAATCAGTCGGGGCATATGCTGGGGAGCAGGTCGCCTCACACACCCTACGACATCAAGTCTGGGGATCCCTCAAGGCAAGTCTCCATGCAGGCCCCCTTCCCATCTTATGTACCTCCTGGCAGAATCTATCGACTTGCTCAAGCCATGAACTGTGGGGGTCCCCTTTGGCCTCCTCCACTCAGGATTGTCTTACAGAAACAACCCCCATCAGCAGGGATAGTTTCTGGGTAGTGTGCCACTTGCCCATATACTTGTAACTGGAGTTGCTGCTGACGGACTATGCTGTCGAATCAGTATCACGAAGTAGTCGCCAGTTTGACAAAAAGTCATTCCAGTGATATCCCATGATTCTGCATAGACACTTATCACCAAAGGCATCAGTCTGCCTCTCCAGGTCAGTACTTAGTGCCCAAGTCCCATGACCAGAGTAAGGCAGGGAGCACAAGTGACTTCATTGTTTTTGATTTATTTAAAAAACAATCAAATTTAAAGTATTAGTTGTACTAAAAATATGAACCATCATTAAAACATCATTGATAGTTTTTAGAGTAACCATTTACTTTTTCATGATGGTCCCTGCCAAGGCTACATGCCCTGTACTTGCAGACGATGAGACTCGGGGTTAAAACATAAACATCAGACACAGTTAGGGACTAGGGAGGATGAATCAGTGCCTAGCAGATCCTGACTGTAATTAATGGCAAACTTTTCTTTTAAACTGCCCTATTATTAACTGAGGAAAATTATACAGGTTTTCCTTTAGTATTTAATCATCATTGACTTTTTATTAGTGAATTTGAAGTACGTATAACCATCAGTAAAACCCAATGACTGGCACAGCACCAACTTCAACACAAGCTCCATCAGTAAACAGTAAACACGTATGTTGGTCACAAAATTGCGACCCCCTTACTAGGAATGTATTTTGCTATGTTCTGTGCATGTGACATGATTATGGTTCTGTTGCGTGACTTTCTGTTGTGACGAGTGGAGTTCAAAGGGCGGCAACTCTGAGAGCCTGACTAACAGAGCAGAATGGCTACTCTTTGCACTAACAATTAACACGCTGGTATAACTGCATCGTCTTTACTCAAAGTCTGCCTCACCACATGACAAGGAGAGGAAGGAAGCCATATCAGAAGGGAACAAAACAGGTACAAAAGTAAGATAGAAAAGTGATCACTCAGATTTCTGCCCCTTGGACTCCACTCTGCATTTTACTTTTATGTTTTAGCCTGTCCCAATCGTCCCTTTCTTTTCCTTAATCCACTGCCTTAGTGACCGAAGTTGTCCTGAGGGACTCAGACAACACTGCAGAGATTGGGCGGACAGCCGATGGTGGGTGTGCTTGCTAGGCCACCCACCCCCTCCCCCTGCCCTGTCCCATGGCACCTCAGTTCACCTCTCCGTCCCCAGTAAATGGTTGCCTAATGCACTGCGTCGCCTCCACCCATCCAGCCAATCTCGCCTGCCTCACTCAGCCTGCAGCTATACCCATGCTCGTACTGCCCACACACACACACACACACACACACACACACACACACACACACACACACACACACACACACACATACACACACACGCACACGCACACTTGCACATGCACTGACTCATACTCCTATTGGTTTAAAAGCTAACAGGCACATACACTTGTACATGAGCTCACATGGACACATGCTGAACGTGCAACAGGATGAAGGAGGCACATGTTCATGCAAACATTGCTCTGCCTTTGAGCCTGTGGAGGGACTAAAACGGTCCCCTTTTTGGCTTGCTAGAACTTGTGTTTTGGGTTCATGTGTGGGGCTTATCAGAAGCAACTCAGTATGTAAATTGATGCATTACAATTCTAAATCATTTAAGAATATCATTAGTCTTATTTACTGTTTTTTTTTATATATATATTTTTTAAGGATCATTCACATTTATTGTTTTGTGTGCGTGTCATGTCAGATGTTATCACTGTGTTCTGAGGGTCATTCACAAAGGCATAAATACAACAGATTGATTTCTTTGTGTTATGTTTTGCTTGATAATTTTAAAAGTTTTGCTCTTTTAAAAGAAAGTATGATGTGCACACAGCTACAAAGGGGATTGTGAGGAGCTGAAGCCTTTGGTGTATTTCCTTTCACCTGTGTTGCTTTGGGCAAACTTTTCTCCTGAATCAGGATTATTGTTATCTTTTTAATTGGGAACTCATATTCTTAATTAAAGGTTGTCTCAGCTTACATTCAGCCCCACCGTCTCTTATACTTTTTGCTGTTTGTGGGAAGACTGTTTAGTTCATGATAATTGGATTAATAATGGTTGTTGATTAATTTATTAATTAAAGTTTAATGCTTGGGATTCTGTAGGCATCTGATGCTGGTTCTCGGTGGATGGCATTTTCTGGTAGCTCATCACTGACTACCAAAAAGTTTAAACTATATTTGCTTAGCTATTTAATAAGCTTGTCATTACCATCTTCATCATTACCGTCTTCATCGGTCTTGGCTGCACAGAGAACTTTGGTATAATGTATCTAAACTTTTTGGTAATGATGCCTTTATTTTGTTTTGTTTTATCTAGGCATATTTTACTTAATTCATGTCTATTGTTATTGTTTGGGGTGTCTCAGATTCTTCCATATATTATTAACATGTATATTTTAATATATAAATTATGTAACTATTGTAAAACTTCTTCGTGATTGTGCTACATGTGGGTGTGTTCTTTGATGTACAGGTCTGTGTGGGTTGGCCATGTGTGCATTTGCTACTGAACCAGGAAATGTGTACATGTGGTCACGTGTTTGTGTGCACAGAGTTTATGTCTGGGGCTTTGAGGAGTTTTGTGTCAGCTGTTTTGTCATGGAAATTCTCCATGTAAATAGTATAGTCAGTGTCTCTCATATGCAGCTTCAGGTTGCGGCCAAAAGTTATTTATAAAAGTTAGTATAGAGGCTAAATTTAGAACTTGGATAAATCATATGTTCAGGCTGCACATGTGGGAGCAGAGAAAGCCACACCTGACTTAACTTGTGATGAAGGAGCTTGTGTTTTGAGAGGTATATAAATTATGTATTGCAGTATAAATTTACTCCACCAGACAGTACCACAAGGCCCCAGCATAGATTCCTTGAATGATCAGAAAGGGTGCTCCTCCCCCGTAGGGATGAGGAACGCCACATGTACGTAGACTTAAGTTCTCTCGGGTTACTCTGCGGAAGGATGATGCTAGTTATTTTTATATTACTATATCTACCACCACGTCTCCGATACCAAATACACCTTATGCCCCAGCCTCATAGTTGTTTCATTTTTAGTTTTCATGGTATTAGTCTGGGCTTGCATTCTTTTGTTAGTTGGTGCATGTGTTGTGTTTTGTTTGGCTTTGTTGTGTGCATGGCTGCCACAGCAAGGCCTGCCTGGGCAGCGACAGGAACACTCTCGCTGAGGAGGAGCCGTCAGGTGAGTTGAAGTGTGGCACTGTTCTTATTATTTTGTTTGTATGCATTCGATGAAGGGAATGTCTTGAGTAGCAAGCTCTAGTAGTATTGACGGATTAACTTCATAACTGCCCTAACGAGTGACTTACTGGTGTGGTTTAACTCACTGATGAAAAGTGTTGTAATTATTTCCAGTAGATGTAATTTCTGTAGATGTTTGCACTAACTTGGGTTTTAAGAATGTTGGTGTTCAGTATTTATTGAGTTTGGTACAACTGGAGTCGTGACTGCTCCAGTGTGGTAGTATTTGATTTGGGTCAAAATGGTTGTGTCATCTTTGCTGAATCTCACTTTCTTATAAAAAAAACACCTTATTGCAACATGATTTAGTTTTGCTTACATTTACTTAATACTTTTGGAAAGTTATATCCCAATTCTGCTGCTAACTACTATTTTCTTTATGCCTTGTGTTACATATGGAGGGGGTTTTCAGCCATCAGCTACTAATGAAAGAAACGTGTTACATGCACTGACTAATATCAATAGTTTATGGTGTTTGTGTCATTAACAGACTTAGATATCCTTCTGTCTACCATTTCATTTCCGTAAACAAGATCTACATTTTTGAGCCATTTAGAGTAACCAGACATTTTACTAACAATGCCTTTTCAGTGGGTCATCATTATTTCATCCTTAGTGTTCAATGCCTTGCTTCATTTACTAGTTTGGAATAGTCATAGGGAAGGTGATGACTTTCTCTGGATATATTTTTATTAACATCATATTTCCTCAACATTAGCTCACCTGTTAACTTTATACATCTCCAACAGTGTGTCAAATGAACATCTTGTGTAGTGCATGAACATAACATTTCAGATTTAATAACCCTTGTCCAGCCTACCCCAGGTCACCGCCACAACCCGTCAACCAAGTGTTCCATAGTTTCCTTAACTCGCACTGCAGCCGTGGACCTGCGCCCCCAGCCCCCCCCACAGGAGACCCAGCAGGACCAGGAGGGCACGGGGTGTATATGCTAGGAGGCCGCCCTCATGCTCTAGTCTCTCACGTGTCCTCGCACTTGTCTGCAGGAGGGGAGTGGCGGCAGTGGCAGTGGCAGCCTCGCGCTCTGCTGTCACATGCTGGCGCTACCCTCTGTGTTTGCCCTTAATTAGAGTTATTGTTTATTAATATTTTATGGTTATCAAGCCTGTCATTATTATTATTGTTATGTATTATCATTATTTATTATTGTTATTTTTATTACAATCATTATTATTTGCAAAGAAAGTCCTGGATTTAATGTTATGGTATGTCTCATTATGACCTAACCTGAATATCATCCTGACATGTCACTGCGCCACCATAGGAAGCATTTAGTGTGGCTGCAACTCACCGCCGGAACGCCACTCGTGATGAGACGTGAATGGCCGACAAGCTGTGCACATGCTTTATCTGACTTGCTTTTGACCAGTGAATTCCAAGAAGCAGAAAAGTATGTCTGTATGATATCCTTTTCTTTCTATTAAACTTTCAAAATATGTTTTAGTCTAGTTTTATTTCATTTGATACAAACTACTTTTGCCAGATATTTATTTTTGAGGTCATGAATTCTTTCCACCTTGTTTTCTTAATAATATTCTTCCATTTTTAAGTTATGTGGACATTCTTTTATAGTTTATCCTTGACTAAATGTGTATTCAATTCTTGCTTTCTTGAGATTTTGATTTACTTCCTTAACCTTTCTTTAACCCTCGATGCTTTGAATCCTTCCAGATGTGTTACGGCTGATCATTCCACATTTTGTTATTGGTTCATTGTATTCTGTCAGTTGTTTTAATGGCTGGTGCTATCTTGATTTTGTGTGATGGTGAATGCTTCTTTTGACAATCATCTCATTGTGCATCTTTTTGAGTCTCCAATATTTGGGGGCTGGTGGGTACTTTGGGTCAGCTCTAAGTTATGTGATTATTGGTGTTTCCGCTGTCTCCTTACTTGTGTACTGCATATTTTTCACTGTCAATCAGTTGGTATAGATCATTTCATGTAAAGTATCCATATGTCAATTTTTTTTATTTTTTTATATGTAGACTTGTTATTGATGTAAATGGCCTCTGTTCATGAAGTCTGATATGTCTGTTATCTTTCTGTATATATGTAGATGTGTTTACATATTTGTTTGTTGGAATCATTTTCTTCACCAATCCACCAGTTGTCATCGGCTGTATTGTAAACCAATGATCCTCTCTGGTTTCACTAGTCCAGAATGTAGCATAAGACTAAGTTATTTCAGGGGTTCTCTGTTGTATTCCCTTATGACTTACCAAAGTGTGTTAGGTGTGCTGTGAACTCTTGGAAAGTTTTAAAACAACCATTTGAAGATGAAGCAGAGGTTTTCAAGCCTCTTATGAACCAGTTTCTGACACTAATCTTTTAAATGTCTGAACACTTTGGAAGAGTTAGCAGCATGCATAACACTTTTTAGATCCTGAAGTTTCATCTTGGTAGCTGGTATGTACATTATTTCTGCTTCAGGTCATCCAGAGATTGCTTTTTATTGTTGCATTTTTTGTTACATTGCATTTTATCTCCAGCCCACCAGGCTTTAGCCACTACTGAGCAAGAGGCCACAACACAGCACTGATATGAACCACCAATGATGTCTGTGAAGTTGAATTAATGGTTAGCTTAGCTTGTGTATGCAGAGACCAGCACTGATAGTCACCATGTCCAGTGTTATAAAGTAATAGTCACTGTCTAGTGTCGTCAGTCAGTCTTCGTTTTGATACAAGTTCACAAGTCATCTACTTTCCTTCATCTCTGAAGCATGACCAGTATCTGAATCCACCCAACCTGTGAAAGTGTTCTCAGGCCACATTGTGTCTGAATTAGAAGGAATACCAGTGGAGGTACATGGCTTGTAGAAGAACATAAGTAAGACCATCCATGCTGCTGTAAACCTGTATTCTGCTCCCTAAAATTGACCCACTTCAGGCTTAGAGAATCTTACTACCGCATGTAAGCAGTTTTACACGTGCTAGTTTTCCTGATACTGAAATTCTTGTTACCAAGTGATACCTACCAAGTGATACCATGTTTGAGGTTAGACATCTTTTTTAACATTTTGCAAGAGAAGCATGACCAGTGGTTACAAACAGCATGAAGCTATTAGTCTGCCACCCATAGTTGGTGCCTCAAGTCTCAGATCAAAACTCATACCTTTCCCTGCAAGTTTTGTCCCTCATACTTGAAGTTCAGCAAATTGTCATAATTTTAACCCTTCAGCAGCATCTCATGGCTTTGGTCCTGGTTTATACTTTTAACTCAGGACCTGCTCTTCCATAATCTTTGGTTGGCACAATTTGGACCATTTGTTCAGTATTTCATAATATATTTGTTGCACTTAGAGCCTCCGAGTGCGGGAATAACTCGCCCTGTGCATACATCCAATGAGTGAGCATTGAGGGTTTGTGGTACTTGCATTCAGACAGAAACTTTATTATTATGACCTTTTATTAGACTTCAGCTGTACCACCTGGAGACAGGAGAATATATTTGAAGGTCTACCTTTGCCTCTGCTTGGTTATTCTTGTTTTTAAGTGAGAGGTTGTCTGTGGACTGCACGGGAGAAACTGGAGCATTGATATTAAAAGTCTAGGAGTATTTGGGCTTCTGTGGGGACCCCTAGATGCCTCCCTCAGCAGGGGAGGGGGACAGCCCCTCGCCCTCATGATGAAAATAATGTTTATTTTCTCATTCTCCCTATGAGTGTATAAAGTCCACAAAGGGAAACACATTGTATATGGAGGAAAAGTTAGACAGTTCATTATACTGCTTGTCTAACTACTTTTTTTTATTTGTGGGCTTTATCGTCATACTCTTTGCAGGATTGTGATAGAATCATTACGATTAATGTATATTATTATGGTGGCAATATATATCTTTGTGCTGGAATAAGCAAAAAAAAAAGTTTATTGGCAGCTGGATCATCTATGCTAAACCTTAATTGTAGTTTACTAGTGATTCTAGGATCTAATGATTTAATTACAATACTATGTGAGATAAGAAAGCTTTATAAACTAGCTGGAACTACATACCATAGCACCCATGTTTGAACTTGGTTAATGTATACATTTGCAAACTCACTTTACCTCATCCATTGTTCTGTTAAGGTCCTCTTAACAACCCACCGCTAGACTGCAAGCATCACACCACCACCACCTCACCCTAGGGCCCTCTCCTGTTCTGTTATAACCTCGATGTTGCTGTTGGTTGTCTAGAGGCCCACCACCACCACCACCACCCATTAGCCCTCCTGTGCCCTCTCCTTCCACTCCCTCCTCTGGCTTCACCACCTCTAGAGTGCTCAAGTCTCAGTGTTTTGTAGGTTAATACCAACCCAGCAGCAACATAACTACCTGTGATTGCTTCAAGGG
Source organism: Eriocheir sinensis (assembly GCF_024679095.1). Lineage (NCBI taxonomy): Eukaryota > Metazoa > Arthropoda > Malacostraca > Decapoda > Varunidae > Eriocheir > Eriocheir sinensis. Next base: position 12,687,305 of record NC_066546.1, on the reverse strand, counting down.
GATGTCTGCAGTTGTTGCCAAGTTGCCTCTCTACCACTCTAGTCTGAACCACACTAAGCTTGCCCATCTTCATTACCTTACAAGATTCAATAGGAAGGCAGTTTAAAAGCAGGGAATGGGTTAATAGTAATCCCTCTGTTACCCGTGGAATTAGGAAAGCCATTTAAAGACTCAGCAACCTGCCTTCCTTATAAATTTGAGTTAAACTAAGAATATTTCATGATGCAGGAAAGTCTGTCATTCCATAAGAGAGGCATAGGATCATAGTGACTGATGGTGGCCACTGCAGATGTTGCCTTCCTGTGCGCTTGTAACCGTCAATATTTTGTGTGTGGGGGTAAAATACTACTAATAGGAAGGGTTTTAAGAAGCTTCATTGTGATTAGCCTCCACTCTCCAACCGCGCGTGTTACAAGGCACGGGGACGGGCGAGGGTGGCGTGCACTTGGGTCGGTATTCTCAGATGTTTCCGATTCTCACACCAACTATTTCCAGAGGCCGAAAAGGAGAGTAATTGGGTTCTAATGAGTGTTTTTTCACTATCATGTTACAGAAGAAGGGTCGAACTACTACCAGGGTCATAAAACTACTACTGGAAAAACCCAAAACCCTTACGAAAGCCTTGTTAAAAATGTCTTCTTGACCGCTGAAATGTTTAAAGAATACGACTCGAGCCATATTCTTAAACATTTTGACACTCAAGCACACATTTAATACAGCTTTTATAGAGTTTATGTGCATTTTCATGGGTAGTTTCATCAGCCTGTTGGTAGTTTGAGAAAGCCTCTGTGTCATGAAAGTGAAAAAATACTCGTAAGAACGCGACTAACCTCTTCTTCGGCCTCTAGAAATAATTGATGTGAGAGGCGGAAGCGTCTGAAAATACCGACCTACGCTTTGACAGCCACCTTTTTGAGTAGCTGTGCTTCTAGGTGTTAGCACGAGTAAGTGAACCACGTACTCTGAGGGCCAATTGCACAGTCCAACACAGTGGCTTTGTAATCGCCCTAACCAAACTATATTCTCCACAATAATCCGTTAATTCTCAATGCCTGATACTAGAGAGATTTCCGTCTTCTCAATGCAAGATACCAGAAATATTTTCCGTGTGGTTTCCTAAAATTACCTCGTTTCTATATCAACGCCAAACGCTATACAAGGCATTTCCATGGTATTTCGTGTTTGGTTGTGGAGCTTACAAATTTGCTGCACTGAACTCTGGACCACTTTCATTGTTCACCATGATGGGTTAGTAAGCCTCCAAACCAATACCGAGGACTTCAAAAATTCCTTGTGTTGTGTTTTCCATTCATATTTAAGGAGAGGAAACCATACGGGGAGTCGCATGTACGTATTAGCATTGCGTCGAAAACCTAAAACCATTACGGCGTGTAGAAGATTGAAGAGTTTGGTTCGGACGATTATAAAGCCACCGTGTTGGACTGTGACGCTGGCTCAAATACCACATGTAGCGAACTCAGTACACCTGCAATCTTTCTGTGTGGAGGTGAAGGTTATAGGGAACAGCTTGATCTTGAGCCTGGAGTGCATGATGTGTCGAAGGGATAATGTAAGAGGATACGGTTGGCGGTGTTATGTGCCGTTGATTGTGAATTGGATGATATAATCGTACCGTAGCCATTCGGTACCTTAACTCCAGTGACATGAGTAAACTAACTTCTTCTGGCCTGACTCTGAGGCCTAGATACTTGTGTTAAGGCTGAGCAAAGAAATGACCAATGCTTTTCCGCGGGGTTTGTCTGGTTTGATGTTTTGGCCACTGGTGCAAAGGTTAATGTTCTACTTATGGCAGTGTAAAAACAGAGGTTGTGTTGTGTAATATAGGAACAACAGGGAACAAGTTGGTTTGGATGTCAACTCCATGCTTTTAACCCTTCAGAAGACATTACATACATCTTAACAAGGATAATCGATGTACATTTTATTTCCAGGCTTTTTACAACCAGTGGCCACTTAATTTTCACACACACACACACACACACACACACACACACACACGTTAGCTTCAGATAAGTCAGGGTAACAAAGAATGAAGGAAAACGTGCAATGTGGAAGTGAATTATTGTTGCAGTAATAAAATTGCCAAACGATACCATTTTGTTTCCTTGCAAAAGTAGCCTGACGCAAAGCAAAGACATATCCCCCCCCCTGAGAATATGTAATCTTGGCAGCCTTGAACTTTGACCTTTCAAGTATGGTAATTAAGAATATATTGAATCAGTCTTGCACTCAGAATTTCGACAGGTATAGGTGATTTTTTTATGGGGATTTAGCTTCGAACTTTCAACTTTATTAATGATATGAATTGAGTTTTCTTCAGCGGAGTCAGCAGGCCACCCGCCATCCAGCTTGACGTAATGCGCATGCGCGTGGTAGAACCCCCCGCGAGGATCGAGCACTGAGCAGGGAGGTTGGAACGCCTGAGGGTGGAGTGTCATACCGTGTTTTATCTTACCTTAGTGAACCTTCTTCGCCATCCTACAGCAACAGGGGGATAATAAGGTACGTGCTCTTATACTGATACGGTGTGTGAGTGATCTGATGTGTCTAGGGGCCAGTAGGCTAACCACAACTATAGGTGCTGGGGTGCCTCAAGGTCATGCTGGTTTAAAGGTGTTCCATTATACAACAGTCTTTTAGTCACCTGTGTTGTAGTGTTATCAATGACCCCTGAGCATCAAGGCATCACGGGGAAGGCGAGCTGGAGGTATCAACATTTTTTTAGGTAACGCGCAATGGTTGTTAATTAGCCGCTCCATCACGAATTTAATTTACATGTTAAAGATCCGACTCCCCGTTGATTACATTGCCTTAGGGAATTTGTACATGCTGAAGGGTCAATAAACAGTGATAAGCTTTGGCGGGTAAAATATAACGTCCTTGATATGGTTGAAGGGAGCCGTGGTTCGGTGCTTCGGTAGGCGGGTAGAGTCGGTTAGGTTGCCAGGTTGAACCGGATGAAAAACTTGCCTGATACGCTATGGTAGAATGTGATTTAAAGTTTGTTTGATGCTGTACCCATGATGCACTTGTTACTTATTACAGTGCATATAGCGATGAAAGGGAAACGAATGATCGACAGATTAAGATAAATTAGAAGTTAAAGTGGGCTGAGGTGATACTCTGTTAGCCCTGTGCTGTCTTGTTACCAGTACGAGTCCTCCCGCCCTCTCCTGTATATATGACCTCTTTTGTAGTATAAAGAAGGTGACTTATTATGGTTAGTGATGAAACCAAGGCGGAAAGATGATGATTCGTGTGGGGTGAGGACAGTAGATGCTTTATGAGAGGTTAAAATTCACCTTCGTCTTGTAAGCGAACGGGGATCTCGAGGGTCGGGGGGGGGCTCAGTGGTTGCAGTGTTTGGTTGGCGACCGAGTGGTTACGATTGAAAGCCTAACAGAGTAGTATGGTCGTGGCCCGTCAGAGTGTAGGACAGTTACCCCTCTGAACCTTTCCCCCACGGCATATTTCCCCCTGGACATATTCCCACCTGAACATATTCCCCTGTGAACATTCCCCTCCTCCCCCCCTCCCCCCCCGCTTTATAGAACAAGTTACTCAGCTGCCCGGTGCTAGTTTGTTTCGTGATGGTAGTTCATATAATTATAGGAGTTTCATGACCTCATTCCAACCCTCCACGGACTTGGATCATGCACGCCGTTACTCTGGCAAGGGAGGGCAGCACAAACAACAGGCGAGAGAGCTGGAATCACGCGTTCTCTCACCTGGTTGGCCACAAACATTTATCTTTGGGAACGCTCACTGTTCTTTAATGTCCCTTGCCCTGTTTTTTTTAAAGAAGAAAATGGTTAACCACACACACACACATTAAGTGTTAAACGGTGCACAAGACAATTCCAGGGTAGCCCTTTGATATATGCGTAGCCCCACGAGATATGGAAGGAGACTCTGTCACAAACTTAAAGGGCTGTTGGCTACTGTATTGGTCCTTAAATATATGACAGGATTACATATTTTCATCCACGATGCATATAGGATTTTATCAGGTTTTTACATACCCATTATTCGACCTTCAGAAATGTGTATAAAATAGTTCGTTTCCGAGTTGTATCGGTTCTTAAACACTATATATTCGACCCTACACATATGAATGTATAGAATATTTCAAGTTTTAGAGTTTTATCGGTTCATGTTTTAGTTTTCTTGGTTTATATGTACTGTATTCGACCCCGCACTTGTAAATGTATATATTGAGTATTTCAAGTTATAGTATACTACCCTGGTTTGGTCGGAGGCACCCCGCATCCATTTTTTTTCTTCCGTTTCTGCATGATTTAAGGATGCATCTGAACCCCATGACAAACCTGGTAAAGATCCGTTGAGACAAACAAAGAAACTGGCCATTATTATACAGATATGTCCGGAGGGGGTAAGGTCCAGAGGGGAATGTGTCCAGAGGGGATTGTCAGGGGGAACAACGTCCGGAGAGGAAAAGGCCCGAAGGGGAACATGTCCGGCGTGCGCACGTCAGTATAAGTTCATATCGGAACAAAAAGATATTCTGATAATTTCCTTTACGCATAGCCCACTCTTAGAACAATTATATAAGTGTAAAGTCTGTCTCAGTATGATGAATGTTTTATTTTGTTATTCAATGGGCATATCGGTAACCAGCTTCACGGGAGGGGCAAGGCTATTTCCCTGCGACGCCCTTCATGGACTGATATCTAATTCGATTTGACGTATATATATTTTGGGGGTTGCCCTATACATTGTAGTGCCAAGCCATAAGGCGGGAATGTGATAAGTCAAATGAAGATAAGAGCTAATGTTTTAGAGGGGATTCTGAAGAGATTAGAGAAGGAGTGTGCGGTAAAGTGGAAAAAAGTAAACATTTAGCGTAGGACCGTGCGGAACCCGTTGTCAAAAAAGGGTCGTATTTGAAAACATTTAGTCTCCCAACTTCACATATTTGGCAAGGCTTTCGTAGGAGTTTGGGGCATTTCCAGGATTAGTTTTATGACCCTGGTGGTAGTTTGACCCTTCTTCTGTTGCATGAACCTAAAAAACCTCATTAGAACCCGATTGATCCCCTCTTTGACCTTTAGAAATAGCTGATGTGAGAAGCGAAGGTGTCTTATCATACCGACCAAAGGCTTGATAAAGGTTAGTGGATTAGACTGCAAATAACAATGAGCAAACCCTTCGTATTCTGGGTCCGTATCGACTAAAACATGTATATTAAGGGACTTCATTTATCTAACTTCAGATTTCTAGTTAATAAGCAGACAACCATCGTCACCAACATTACCCGTGAAGGACTCGTTTCATTTGGAATTTCACCTTATAAGACTGAGCTGCCGCGGCCCATCACAGAATATTTTCCGAAGGTATCACAGAAGGAGTTCAATAATACGTAGACAAAAGGATATTATTCCGTCTCTTTATTGGCATCGTCTGGCGTGACTTTTGTTGTGAGCGTTCTTAGGTGTCCGTAGCGATCCGGCGAGGCGATGGAGACGTTTTGAGCGGGGCGCAATATACCGTGCCAGGCCGGTGTCAACAACTCTGGCAATATCTGACCCGCGCCAACACCCAATCGACACCCGCCTCCATATTGGCGCGGAAATATTCGGAGTCCTGCGCCATCTCGCGATCTTGTCAACATTCTCACTTTATTACACGGAGAGGTGGAGGACCGAAAAAATAGTGAAAAAAAAAGTGAAAAATAATATTATACATGAGTTTTGAACATGCTTAGAGGTCACACACACACACACACACACACACACACACACACACACTAATCGACCTTCCTTATCGGGTTGAATCTGTGTTAGACAATCGTGAGTGAAGGCCAAAACACAAGAAGCTAAACTGAGATGGTATTGACACGTGGTTAGAAGACAGGATTACGCAGGAAGAAAAGTTATGAGAAGGGAGGCTGAAGGGTCGAAGGAAGAGAGGGAAATCGAGGTGAATGGAATGCGGAAAGGAAGACATAAGAATGGTAGTATAGAGAAGAGAGGGAAACGGAAGAAAAGGTGGATAGAATACGAAGAGGAAGACCCAGAGTGTTGTTACTAGTGGTGCTGGTGGTGATGTTGGCGGTAGAGATGGTTGTTAGCGCTAAGAGGAAGAAATGGTGGAAGTGTTGATGGTTGTTAGTGAAAGCGAGTGTTAGTGTGCGTGTCGTTGGTAGTGGTGGTGGTGGTGTTAGCGGTAGTGATGGTTGTTAGCGCCGAGAGGAAGAAGTGGAAGTGTTGATGGTTGTTGGTGAAAGCGAGTGTTAGTGCGCGCGTTGTTGGTAGTGGTCCTGGCGGTAGAGATGGTTGTTAGCGCTAAGAGGAAAAAGTGGTGGTGGTGTTGATGGTTGTTGGTGAAAGCGAGTGTTAGTGTGCGGGTTGTTGGTAGTGGTTGTGGTTTTTGGTGGTCGTGGTCGTAGCGATGACTGTTATTCCCGCTACTATTGCTGTCTGGTAGTGGTCTCAGCGGCGGCAGCTCTTGGTTATTGCCGCCTAACGATCCATTAAGCACCGACAGTTAATAACAATCCTCCGCGTAAATCTTGGTTCCCGCTTCTGGCCGTCTTGTGGTTATGGAGTTTTTTTTTTTTTTTTTAGTCTCCTTTTTTCCGACTATTTTTTTGTTGGGGGGTCTAATGTCTTTTGATGATTAGTATCGGGTCCTTGTTTCCTTGTTTGTTTATTTGCTTGTTTTGGTTAATCTTTGGACTTTTTTTTTATTTTCAGTTATTTCGAGTTTTTTGTTTTGTTTTATTTCCTTGTTTTGGTTGTTTTGGTTAATCTTGTTTTTACTTCATTCTTCGTCATGTTATTTTTATTTATTTATTTATTTTTAACAATATTACTTAAGGATGTTTTAAGGCAGTTCAGACCTTATCAGCCTCTCTCCCTCCCTCTTTCCTTCCTTCCCTCACCCCAGTCTCTCTCTCTCTCTCTCTCTCTCTCTCTCTCTCTCTCTCTCTCTCTCTCTCTCTCTCTCTCTCTCTCTCTCTCTCTCCTTACATTTTCTCGCCCCCTCAGACAAAGTTAGAAGTTTCCCGTTGTATTTTTTCCTCTCTCTCTCTCTCTCTCTCTCTCTCTCTCTCTCTCTCTCTCTCTCGCTATGGGTCGGCCGTGTCTGTCTGTCATTAGCGTCCACTTAACTTGTCGCCAAAAGGAAGATTAATTTGGTTAGTTGGCGCGGGGCTGTAAGTCATTTGTGTTGGAGGGAAGGGAGGGAGGAAGAGTGGAGGGAGAGGAAGAGAGGAGGGAAGGAAAGAGGGAGGGAGTGGAGAGAAGGGGGGGACGGGGGGCTGAAATAGGGAGGTGAGTAGGACAGGAAGCCGTCAGGAAAGTGACGGGTTAAGCGTGTAAGTGAGAGAGAGAGGGAGAGAGAGCGTTACAATTTTTCCAGCCTTTTTCTGTCAGTGTATTTGCTCTCTCTCTCTCTCTCTCTCTCTCTCTCTCTCTCTCTCTCTCTCTCTCTCGTTAACCCAAAGAAGGTTTCGTTAAACCCATCAATATTCACACAACGAATGTCTCTATCGTTCAATTTTCAGCATCGTTACTCCTTTCCCTTCCCTCCCTCCCTTCCTCCTCTTCCTCCTCCTCCTCCTCCTCCTCCTCCTCCTCTAACCATCCCAAGAGTCCTTTTATTTCTTCCTGTCTCATCTGTCCATCTGTCTCTCAAATGTCCTTCCTTTCCTGTCTGTTTGTCTGTCTGTCTTTTTGTCTGTGTCTGTGTGTTTGTTTGCCTGTGTCTGTGTGTTTGTCTGTCTGTCTATCTGTCTGTCTGTCTATTTCTCTTTTATTCCTATCATCTTTCTCATTATCCCTTTTTCCTCCTCATCGTGTTCCTTCTTCTTTTACGACAGAAGAAACGAAAATGGGAGGAATAAAGGAAATAAGAAAGGATGACTGCACTATTTCGGTAATAATAATAATAATAATAATAATAATAATAATAATAATAATAATAATAATGAAGAAAGCAAACAACTAGAGCAAGTACATTTTTTTTTAACTTTGATTTCTTTTAACTTTTTCAACCTGTCTTTCACGCGTTTTTTTTTTCACCTCCAACAAATGGCTTTCCTCTCCCGTCTAAAACTTGAGTGAGTGTTTTTTATATTATTTTTTCTCCTTTAGCTTCTGTGTCTTGTCTCTATTTCCCTCTTTAAACTTACTTCGATCTTACGTACTCCTGCTTGTTTTATTTATATCTTACATTTTCGTTTCTCCTTTTTTCTTAATGTCTTTGGAATTTGGTTTAATTTTTTTCCTATTTATTTTTTTCTTTGTAATAGTGCAGCATTCTCTCCTCTTCCATATTTTCTTTTTGTCTTTACTTAATTTGCCTGCCTTTTCATCTAGATTTTATTCCTTTTTGCCGTTTTTAATTAATTTGTTTACTTAATTTGCGTTGTTTACTTGTTGTTTATTTTTTTTTGTTTACTTTCTCATCATTATTCTCATCGTTCTTTGTAATAGTGTAATTTGCCTGCTTTTTCATCTCGATTTTATTCCCTTTTGCAGTTTTCAATTAATTTGTTTACTTAATTTGCGTTGTTTACGTGTTGTTTAGCTATTTTTGTTTACTTTCTCAGCATCATTCCTGTACAGTTGATTTTGTTTACTTCTCACTCTCCTTCATCTTCCCCATTTTCTTAACTATCTATCATCCTCTATCTATCTATCCTTCTACCCAGTGGTTCCCAAACTGGGGACCATGTAGGAGAATGAAGGGCGCCATAGTTTAAGGTTAGTTTCACACTTAAACTAACCTTAATCTATGACCTCTTCATTCTGCTATATGGGCCCCAGCTTGGGAATGAAAAAGACATGGATTTTAAAGGAAACTACATAGATTTTAGAGGAAATTAAACCTTCAGCATTTTCTTGTTTACTCTGCGTGTTCCTTCACTCCCATTTTCATATTCTTGTCTAATTTTCTTGTTTACCTTCTCATCATTTTCTTGTTTACCTTCTCAACATCTTTTTTCATGTTTCCCATTTTCTTGTTTACCTTCTCATCATTTTCTTGTTTACCTTCTCATCATCTTCTTTCATGTTTCCCATTTTCTTGTTTACCTTCTCAGCATCTTCTTTCACGTTTCCCATTTTCTTGTTTACCTTCTCAGCATCTTCTTTCACGTTTCCCATTTTCTTGTTTACCTTCTCATCATCTTCTTTCATCTTTCCCATTTTCTTGTTTACCTTCTCAACATCTTCTTTCATGTTTCCCATTTTCTTGTTTACCTTCTCATCATTTTCTTTCATGTTTCCCATTTTCTTGTTTACCTTCTCATCATTTTCTTTCATCTTTCCCATTTTCTTGTTTACCATCTCATCATTTTCTTTCATGTTTCCCATTTTCTTGTTTACCTTCTCATCATCTTCTTTCACGTTTCCCATTTTCTTGTTTACCTTCTCATCATCTTCTTTCATGTTTCCCATTTTCTTGTTTACCTTCTCATCATTTTCTTTCATGTTTCCCATTTTCTTGTTTACCTTCTCAGCATCTTCTTTCACGTTTCCCATTTTCTTGTTTACCTTCTCATCATCTTCTTTCATGTTTCCCATTTTCTTGTTTACCTTCTCATCATCTTTCATGTTTCCCATTTTCTTGTTTACCTTCTCATCATCTTTTTTCATCTTTCCCATTTTCTTGTTTACCTTCTCATCATTTTCTTTCATGTTTCCCATTTTCTTGTTTACCTTCTCATCATCTTTCATGTTTCCCATTTTCTTGTTTACCTTCTCATCATCTTTTTTCATCTTTCCCATTTTCTTGTTTACCTTCTCATCATCTTTTTTCATCTTTCCCATTTTCTTGTTTACCTTCTCATCATCTTTTTTCATCTTTCCCATTTTCTTAATCTGCAGCATTATTTCGTGTACTTAATTCATTTCTTCCTCTACACCAATTTTTAAGCTTATGCAGTTTTTGTTTGCTTAATTTGTTTGTCTCCCCTCACCCCCATTTTTTTTATTTATTCTTGTTTAGTTTTTTTTAATATACTTTAGTTTGTTTGCTTAATGCGTCTTCCTTCTCTCCTTTTTTTTTCTTATTCAGCAGTTTTCATCATTTACTTTGCGAAACCTACTCTGACATTACTATCCTTATTATTATTATTATTTTTATTATTATTGTTGTTGTTGTTGTTTTTATCACTGTTATTATTTTTTTGTTCGTTATGTATTGCGGAAAAGGTTAAAAATATGAAAAAAGTCGTTTTAATACGTTGTAAACTGTAATGGGCGCACTTATCAATGATGTTTATGCATAATGTATGTTTGCGCGCGCAGCTTGTGTGTGTATGTGTGTGTGTGTGTGTGTGTGTGTGTTATCTATTAATAAATGTTGCTGGCGTTTTGTATTTTCTCTCTCTCTCTCTCTCTCTCTCTCTCTCTCTCTCTCTCTCTCTCTCTCTCTCTCTCTCTCTCTCTCTTTATTATTGTTTTCAAGTTTTCTTTCCAGCACCTTCACCGTCTTAATTGTCTGATTAAAGACAATCAGGTAACCTTCTCTCTCTCTCTCTCTCTCTCTCTCTCTCGTGTCGTATTTTCTTTGTTTTCGTTTCTTCCTCTTTCTCCTTCGTCTCCAGGTAACCTTCCTCTCTGTTAGGCTGTTTGTCTGTTTGTTTATCGCTTGTTTATCTCTGTTTTCTCCTCTTCCTTTTTTTGTCTACCTGTTTTTTCTCTTGTTTACTTCTTTTCTCTTTTTTACATTCCCGTTTTTTTCCCCTTCACTGGTTCGTTATTTCTCCCTCTCCTCCTCCTCCTCCTCCATATACTTTTTTTCCCATTATTTTGCTCTTTGATCTATATTATATTGCCTTTCCAAATGCTACCGTGTCTGTCTGTCTGTCTGTCTGTCTCTTTTTTTCTTTCTTTCTTTATCTCTCTCTCCATCTCTCCATCAGTGGTCCAGTGTAACACGATTGACTCCTTCAAAAATAAGCTCGACCGTCACTTCCTTCAACTTAATATCAACTAGAGTAGAAATGCAACGTTTTGGAGTCTTCTGATTAATGTAAAATCACTTAGGTTTAAGGACAGACCACCAAGTCTGGACCATGGGGTCTGTGTTGTCTGATTTTCTATGTAAATCTATGTAAATCTCTCTCTCTCTCTCTCTCTCTCTCTCTCTCTCTCTCTCTCTCTCTCTCTCTCTCTCTCTCTCTCTCTCTCTCTCTCTCTCTCTCTCTCTCTCTCTCTCTCTCTCTCTCTCTCTCTCTCTCTCTCTCTCTCTCTCTCTCTCTCTCTCTCTCTCTCTCTCTCTCTCTTCTGCGTTTTTGGTCCTTTCTTCTCTTTTTACTTTCATTTTTTCCTTCCCTCCTTTCATCTCTAGTTTCTCCTTCTCGCCTTGCTTCTTTTTCTTTTTCTTCTTCTTTTTCTTTTTCTTTTCTGTTCTCCTTTTCCTCCTTCAATCCAAGTCTCCGTCCTTCTTTCCCTCTCTCCTTCCTTCCTTCCTTCCTTCCTTCCTTCCTTTATTCTATCTCTTCTGTTCCTTCTCCCTTTCTGACTCTTTATCATATCTGCCTCAAACTGTATGTATTAATTTTCTCAAACTTCTCTCCCACTTATTAATCTCTTTCTTCTCTCTTTCTCCTCTTCCCCCATTTCATCTCCTTTATTCCTTTCTCCCCTCACTTCTCTTTATTCCCCCTTTTCAAACTTCAAACTTCACTCTCAACTTCTTTCTCCTTTATTATTTTTCATCTTTGGTTTTCTCTATTTCTTCTGTTACCTTCTACTTCCCATACATCTTTATTCCTTCCGCTTTCCTCTTCTCCTTCTTCCCCATTTTCAAACTTCCAAATGCTCTCTTAACTTCTTTTCCACTTTATTCATTTTTTTCTCTTCGTCCTTTCTCTCTCCATACATCTTTATTCCTTCCCTCTATCCACCTCTTTCTTCCCCTTCCCTCACTTCCTAATCTCTTCAACAATCCTCCACCCCTCCCTCGCTTCCTCGTTTTAATCCCCCTTTCTCCTTTATCCGTAGTTTCCATTCCTTCTCCTTTATTTCATCTCCCTTTCACTCTCTCTCCCCTTTCCCTAACTTGCCAACCTCTTCCTATCCCCTTCCATAACCCGGCTTTGTCTTGCAGTGGGTGAGGGGAGGAGAGAGGGGGAGAGGGAGACAGGAGAGGGTGTTAACACTCAACCCCCTTCAATTGCAGACTCCCATTCATGCCCACTCACCCACGCCCACTCCATGCCCCTCTGACCTCCTCCTCCTCCTCCTCTTCCTCTTCCTCCTCCTCCTCCTCCTCGTTCTCCTCTTCACTCTCTCTCGAAGGAATCTCCCGTATTGTTGATCTGAAGAGAGAGAGAGAGAGAGAGAGAGAGAGAGAGAGAGAGAGAGAGGGGGGGGGGGGCGTAGATGAGTGGTCAGAAGTGTTTGCTTTGATTGCTCATTTACATGTTTTGATCGTGTCGTGCTGTTGTTGTTGTTGTTGTTGTTGGTGGTGGTGGTGGTGGTGGTGGTTACTGTTGTTGCTATCATTTCTATTATTTATATCATTACTACTACTACTACTACTACTACTACTACTACTACTACTACTGCTATTACGACGATGAGAAAGGGCCTTGAATACTGACTAATGATGATGATGATGATGATGATGATGATGATGAGTGGGAGGAACAGGAGGAGGAGGAAGAGGATGAGTAAGAGGAACAGGAGGAGGAGAAGAAGAATGAGGAGTGGAGGAAAATAAAATAATATACAAAACAATAAAAGAAAGACCAATAGAAACAGCAAATAGCAGTAACATTAGTATCAACAGTAACACTAACAGTAACAGTGGTAGCAACAGTAACACTAACAGTAACAGTGGTAGCAACAGTAACACTAACAGTAACAGTGGTAGCAACAGTAACACTAACAGTAACATTAGTATAAACAGTAACACTAACAGTAACACTAACACTAACAGCAACAGTAACACTAACACTTACAGCAACAAGCACAGAATCAACATTGTGTAAGGGAGGGCGAGAAACAAAATAACGTGAATCCAGGGCTGCGTTTTTGGGTTCCTTGCATAAAGCTTGGCCAAAACTTCTCGAGATATATGAAGGGGGCGGAGAAACTTTACCTGCCCGGCACAGCTGTTGGCCTGGGGGGGGAGGGGGGGGGGAGGGGGGAGGAGGAAGAGGAGGAGGGAAAGAAAAAAGAAGGTTCCAATTGAGTTTTTAGTTCATGTAAGAAAGATAAACCTATTAAAGAGAGAGAGAGACGGACAGAAATTAAACTGTCAGCTTCAAACAAGGAGACGAACAAGACATGGAACTCCCTCCCTCCCTCCTTCCCTCCCCCCCCTCATGATGGAACTATGAGGCCTGGGAAGTGAGGGTGAGGAGGGAGAGAAGAGGTGGTGAGGAAAGTCGAGTGAGGGAAGGAAGAGCGGTGAGGTATATTTGGAGGGAAGGGACGAAGGTGTGAGAGGTGTTTGAGGTATTGAGGAAGGTAATGGAGAGAAGAAAGTTAGGTAAATGTGATGCGTATGTACGAGAAAAGGGAGGAAGAAAGAGGTATGGAGAGAAAGATAAGAAAGAGAAGAAAAGATAGGTTAGGCGTGCTGAATATGTAGATGGCAAGGGAGGAGAAGGTAAAAAGTATAGAGAGAAACTGAAAGAATAGGAGAAAAAGTAGGTTAGGAAAAGTGATTCATATTTAAAGGAAAAGGATGGAGATGAAAGGCATAGAGAGGAAGGTAAAAGTAGGAGAATAAAGTAAGAAGAAGGAAGAAGGGAAATGGTATAGGGAGGAAAATAAGAATAGGGAACAGTAGGCTTGAACGAGTTACACTTTTAGAGAGGAAAAAAGAAAAAGAAGAGAGGCATATTGAGGAAGCTAAAAATCAAGAGAAAATGGAGATAGGTAAATAGTTTAGTGGAGGAAGGTGTGAAAGGAGAGAAACAGGAAGGTTGGAGGAGGAAACTGGGACATTGGAGAGAACGCTAAGAATGGAGAGAAAACAGGAAGGGATGCTTGAGGAGAGGGAGGGAGGGAAAACGGTAGATAAAGTAAGACTAGAGAGATAATAGGAAGGTAGAAAGTGAAAGGGACATGAAGGAAGGGAAGAAGGGAATAGACGTAGATAAGAGGGCAAAGATGGAGAGAAAAAAAGTAGGTAGAAGGAGTAAAATAAGAGGGAAGGAAGGTAGGAAGGGAAAAGATGGATAGATAGATAGACAGATAGATAAAGCAGGTAGGTAGGGTAGGTAGGCATACAGGTAAGTAGATAAACAGGTATTCACGTGAGGTAGGCAGACAGACAGGTAAGGGCGGTTCCAGGTATTGGTATTCTCTCTGTCCAGGTGACTTCATTACCCGTGTGAGGGAGTGTTGTTGAGGGCCATTGTGGGGGCCTGTCTGCATGGCCTGTCATTATCCGGTGCGGGGTGGGGGGCAAGGGGCGATAGTGGGCAGGGAGAATGATAAGGGAGACTGGGAAGGGACGGGGAGGAAGGGGAAGTGAAGTGAAGGACAAGGGATGGGGAGTGAGAATGATAGCAGGGTGGGAAGAATAGGAGGAAGAGGAGGAGGAGGAGGAGGTGGAGGAGTGTGGCTTGGACATGATAAAGGGGAGCTGCAAGGAAGGGAGGGGGAATGAGAGAGAAACGAAGGAAGGAAATAGGAAGCGAAAGAGGAATAAATGAAAGGGACAAGAAAGAGATGGAGGAGGAGAAAAAGGGAGAGAATGGGAAAGGGAAAATAGGGATCAAAATGAGGGGAAGAGAGAAGAGGAGGAGGAGGAGGAGGAGGAGGAGAGAAGGCAGTGATTTAAGGCAGGGAACGTGCAGGAAATTTTATTATTATTATTAGTAGTAGTAGTAGTAGCAGTAGTAGTATGATTGTAGTTGTGGAAATTGCTTTGGTAGTAGTAGTAGTAGTAGTAGTAGTAGTAGTAGTAGTAGTAGTAGTAGTAGTCGCAGTCGTAGTCGTAATTTACTTTTCAACTCTATTTTCTCCACTTCCCGTTTATGGGTTTCGTCCTCTGTTCTTCGGCTTCATAAAGTTACTGCGTGGGGATGAGAAAGGAGGGAAGAGGGTAATGGAAAATGTGTGTGTGTGTGTGTGTGTGTGTGTGTGTGTGTGTGTGTGTGTGTGTGTGTGTGTGTGTGTGTGTGTCACTTGGGATAGAGATAGGTCGATAGAAAAGGGGAAAGAAAGGAGACGTAGAAAAGAAAGAAAGAAAGAAGGTAGAAGGAGGTAGCAGGAAGAAAAGCAGGGAAGTAGAAAGGGAAGAAAGGATGAGGAGGAAGGGAGAGAGAGAGAGAGGGAGACGGAGAGGGAGAGAGTTTTAAGTGAATAATTACGTCCATTTTTTTTATTTAGCTTTACACATGAGGGAGAAAAAATGAAATGCGAGTCATCTTAATTTTGCTTGACCCTAATGATGCTGTTTTGGGGGTCAGCTTTGTTTTTGTTGTTGTTGTTTTCTTTTTTTCTTTTACTTCTTTTTCTTTTTCTTTTTCTTCTTTTTCTTCTTTTTTTCTCTATTTTTTCTACTACTAATGGTGGTGGTAGTGTTATGGTTTTCCTTACTACTACTACTACTACTACTACTACTACTACTACTACTACTACTACTACTACTACTACTACTGCTACCACCGTTAGTTATGATGGTCACTAAAACTATTATATGATTGTTTCCTTTTTATTATTTTTCTTCTTAGTGTGTGTGTGTGTGTGTGTGTGTGTGTGTGTGTGTGTGTGTGTGTGTGTGTGTGTGTGTGTGTGTGTGTGTGTGTGTGTAACGAAGCAAAGGCTCGTATATCATAAGGACATTTTTTTCTCAACATCACATTACATTATCTCTCTCTCTCTCTCTCTCTCTCTCTCTCTCTCTCTCTCTCTCTCTCTCTCTCTCTCTCTCTCTCTCTCTCTCTCTCTCTCTCTCTCTCTCTCTCTCTCTCTCGTGATTTAGAAGATGTTTAAATTTGAAGTACACTGTTAGTTCGTTATATTTTCTGTTTCACTGTGAGCTGGTGGGCCTAGCGGAGAACCCTCATTCCTCTTTGGCAGGCGGCACAGCTATTTCTCTGGCGTCAAACAGTATCTCATGTGATGGTGCGCCGGAAACGAGGGACTTCCGCGGCCGTTCTTCGAGGCTGAGGCGTTCTGTGTCCGCCTCGATGTGTGGGTCTGTGTCTGCCAGGAGCTGAAGATTCTCTATGGGGTTCAGTGCCGATACTTCAAGACTAGGATAATCTTTAGGGTGAAGCCTCCGTGCCGGACTGATTATGTTAGTATTTTTCCATAAGAACTGGGTCATAACACTTGTCATCTTAAAAGTCAAAGCCTCCTAAACTTTCTCTACGTTCGTTCTGTGGATGCTCTGGCCGGTCAAGAGTTTTGGAGGTCATGTTCACTGCCGCGTGTTTCTTCCTCATTTATTGAAGCTGTGGTTTAGTGTCACCGTCCAAGGCAATGGTTCTTAAACTCTTTCCCTGCATGCCCGCTTAGAAATGGTCTTTCCTTCCAAGTCCCTCTTTCATATTACCCCCGCTCTGGTTAACATAATAACAAATATTCCAAAAACAGCAGTTCTGACTTTTCCCCCCTAGACTCGCCCCCCCCTGATGGATATTAGCTACTAACGCCCCCTGAAACTGGCCGATGGGGTAGTGGCGGCTGCAGAGAAAGCGAGAGGTGTTGAGAGTGTGTGGTAAGGTGCGGGGCGAGGCTAACCCCGCAGCTGCCACTACCCCATCGGCCAGTTTCACGTGGAAATACTATAGCGGCGATCGACGCCATTGGTAACGATCAAAACAAACAAAAGTGACTGAAAGCGGCCCTGAGAACCACTGGTCTTTAAGTTACGGTTGTTAGGTTAGCGTGCCTTCTACGCCGACAGGGCGGGAGGTGGACGCCCTTAAGAAGCTGTAAGTGAAAGTTTTGAGTCAGTTCATCCCACCGTTCCTGCCGTGTCTAAATCGATTAAGATGAGAATAGTGGACTGACTGGTTTAGTGTGTTATTTGGGTCTTTACTGGTTGGGATGAACGGGAGCGGAGTGGGGAATGAACTGGGCCTTGAACTGGAAGGGACCGTGCATAACCTGGGAGTACAGGAGCGACCAGGGCAAAGAACTGGGTCATGGCATTAACTGGGAGATGAACTGGGCATGGACGGGATGGGACTGGCCAAGTGTGTGGTGTTGGTCTTTACTGGTTGGCTTAAACAGGAGCGCCACGATACACGTCAACTCACGCCCGTGGCTCGACCCAGTCTCCACACGCGCTGCTCTCATCCCCCTTGAACCTCCCCAGCATCCTCCCCCAACGCACGTCACCCCCCCCTCAGATATCCCCCCAAACCCTGCCCCGTTCTCCCCTCCACACAGGATGCAGGAAGACAGACAAATGTCCCCAGAGTCATCATACCTTCTGTTTCCTGCTACAAGGCTTGCCACTTTTGTTCCATTAAGCGCTGGCCGTCCCCCTTCGTCCCCCTTCCCCCCCCTCTCTCTTCCCCCCCCACCCGTACCTACTGCCCTTCCTTCCTTGATGCCATACACAGCCCCCCATCCAGCCCCCCCGTCACCTCCCTACCCCTCTTTAGGCGAGTTTTCAGCCCCCAATCACTGTTCCTGTTCTTAGTGGTTTTATTCTTGGTTTGGTTTGGTTTTGTGGTTGTGGTTGTTTTATTTGCTTTGTTTGGTTGTTTGGGTGTTTTCTCTCTCTCTCTCTCTCTCTCTCTCTCTCTCTCTCTCTCTCTCTCTCTCTCTCTCTCTCTCTCTCTCTCTCTCTCTCTCCCCGTTTTTTGGTTTCCTCTTTTTACCTCAGTACTTAGTCGTGGCGCCCGTGTGTCTGTACGTGTGTGTGTGTGTGTGTGTGTGTGTGTGTGTGTGTGTGTGAGATTATTTTTTTTATTAGTTGATATTTCTGCGACAACAATAACTACTACCACTACTACTACTACCACTACTACTACTACTATTACTACTACTACCACTACTACTACTACTACTACCACCACCACCGCCAGTACTATAATTGGATCTAGTTTAATTGCATTGTAAATTAACTGATGATAATTTGTTTAGAAATAGTAATGATAATGACTACTTCAACTACTACTACTACTACTACTATTACTACTACTACTACTACCAACAACAACAACAACAACAACAACAACAACAACAACAACAACAACAACAACAACAACAACAGCAAAATACAACAGCAACAGTGAATGAGTGAGACGATAAGATTTTTTTTTTCACATATAATATTTTTTTTTTTCTCTCTTTAATTTCACGCTCAAAATATGAAGCCAATCCGGTCACTGAGAGAAACTAATTGATGCGTGACTCTTTTTTCAGCGACTCACTAATTCACCTTTTAAATTGTGTAGCTGATTTTTTAAATATTTTTATTTTTTATTTTTTTATTTTTGTCTGTGTGTTGGAAAAGGATTGGGATTGATTGGGAAAGGGAGAGAAAAGTATGTGTGTGTGTGTGTGTGTGTGTGTGTGTGTGTGTGTGTGTGTGTGTGTGTGTGTGTGTGTGTGTGTGTGTGTGTGTGTGTGAGAAAGGGTGAGAAGTTTGTCAGTGTGTTTGTTTTCTATTTTTTTGTTTTTTTCCCTTTATTTAATTCCTCTAATTTTTTCTTCTCTTGTTTGTTTTCTTTTTTCTTTTTTTCGTAGTATACATGTTTTTATATTTTGATAATTGAATTTCTCTCTCTCTCTCTCTCTCTCTCTCTCTCTCTCTCTCTCTCTCTCTCTCTCTCTCTCTCTCTCTCTCTCTCTCTCTCTCTCTCTCTCTCTCTCTCTCTCTCTCTCTCTAATATCTCTTCCGTTTTTTCCCCTCAATGGTGTTTTTTTCTTATTTCTATTTTTTTATTTTATTTTTCATTTTCCTTTTTCGTTCATTCATTGATTCTTAAGTTCTTTCCTTCCTTTCCTCCGCTTCTTCCTTCCTTTCTTCTTAGTTTGTTTCTCTCCTTTCTTTCTTTAAATTTTTTCCTTTCTTTTCTTACTTCCTTCCTTTCTCTTCCTTCCTTCCTTCCTTCCTTCCTTTCTTCCTTGATTTCTCAGTTTATTCCTTTCTTCTTTCATTCCTAACGTTATTTCTTCCTTCCTTCCTTATTTTCTCAGTTCATTTCTCTTTTTTTTCTTTTCCTAACGTTATTTCTTCCTTCCTTCCTTCCCTTCTTCCTTAATTTTTCTTCTCTCATTCCTACCGTTGTTTCCTCTTCCTTCCTTCATATATTTTCCTTCTTTTGCACTTTTTTTCTGTTTATTTATACTTATTCTCCCCTTTATTTTTCTCTCCTCTGTTTTCTTTCTTTATTTTCCCTTTTCTTGATTTGTATTTCTATTTTCTTAAACCTCTTACTCCTCCTTCTCCTCCCCCGCAACCATCACTAACGTCTCCTCCTCCTCCTCCTCCTCCTCCTCCTCCTCCTCCTCCTCCTCCTCCTCCTCCTCCTCCTCCTCCTCCTTATAACAAAATAAAAGGTTCGATATACACCCTCCCTCACCACCACTACCACCACCACCACCACCCTCACCACCACCACCACCACCACCACCGTATCCGCTGTAATCTTATAGGAATGCTTAATAACATTCCATCAGCTTGTTTATAGGCCGGCGAAAATCTGCATGTCCCTCCTTCCCTCCTTCCCCCCCCCTAACTCTCTCCCTCCATCTCTCTCTCTGCTTCCCCCCTTCCTTCGTCCCCCTTCCCTCCATCCTCCCTGTGTGTCCTATTCCTTCTCCCTTCTTTCCTTCTCCTATTTCTTAGTCCCCTTATTTCTTTCTCTGTCTCCTATTTCCCTTTCTCCTTCTTTCATTCTCTCCTTCCTTGGTTCTTTTTTTCTTTCTCTTCTTTTTTCTCTGTTTCCTATTCATCCCTTTATTCTTTCCTTCTTTTCTCTCCTTGGTCGTTCTTTTTCTCTCTCATTTCTTTTTCTCCGTGTCCTATTTTCTCTCTTTTTCCTTCATTTCTCCTCTTTTTCCTTTTTTTTTTTGTCTCCTATTCTCTATCTTCACTTTCTTTTTGTTATCATTCTTCTTTTCTATGTCTTCCCGATGTCTAGTCTCCTTTTCCTCTTTTCCTTTTCTCTTCCTTTCTCTTTTTCCGTTTCCATTCTTCTTCTTCTTCCTCTCTTCTCTTTTTCATTCCTGTTTTTCTTTTCTCTTCCTCTTCCTTTTTTCCGTTTCCATTCTTCTTCTTCTTCTCGTCTCTTTTTCATTCTTCTTTTCCTTTTCTTTGTTTCCTGGTGTCCTTGCTGCTTCTCTTCCCCTTCCTCTTCCCTGTTTATATTTTTTGTTTCTCTTCTCCCTCCTTTCTACTACTTGACCTCTCTAGTATATTTTTCCTCTTTTCTTTCTTTCTTCTTTATTGCTCTACGTGTTTCTCCCCATCCTTTCTTTCTCCTTTTCTCCATTCGTTTGGTATATCGTATCTGTTTATTTCCATTTTTTCCTTCTGTTCCCTCTTTCCAGACTCGAGGCTTTTAATTCTTCTTAGTCTATTTTCTATTCTTGTTTTAGCTTCAATTTTACTTCCTAGTCTTTCTTCGTTCCTTATTTCCTTCTTTCGTTCGGTCGTTTCTTATTTTCTTTCTTCTTTACGTCCTTCCCTCCCTTTCATTGGTACATTTCTCCCTCCTTTCGTATTATTTCATCTCTCATTCCTTCCTTCCACTCTTCTCCCTAATCTCGTTTTCCTACGCTCCCTCCTTTCCTCTCTCCTTATCTCTCCCTCCATCTTCCTCCCCCTCTTGCTCTTCCTCCCTTTCCGCATCCATTCCATCGTTCTCTCTCCCTTTTCTGTCCCTCCGAAGTCCCATTATCCTGTGTCATCCTCCACGCACCCCTTCCCCTTATCTCCCTCTCCTCCTCCTCCTCCTCTCTCCCTCTCTCCCCGGCTGCCACATATAAACAAATACTATGCACTTATGTCCCCGGCCCACACGCCTGGCATTCGGCGCTGGAGTCATGCGTCTATTGGTATTCCTTCAGAGTCGCTCGTCATTTGTCTTTTTGTCTTGCCCGATGCGCTTTTTGTTTTCGTCGATCCTCCCTCGCTTCCTTTTTCCTTCTCTCTCTTTCTTCCTCTTGTTTCCCCTTTTCTCTCATTTTATTCCCTTCTCTCTTTTCAGTCTTTTTTTTTCTCTTTCTGATGTTAGTGATGTTCCTCTTGTGGTTGTGTTGTTGTTGTTGTTGTTGTTGTTGTTGTTGATGATGACTCTCCTTGTTCTTCTTGTTCTTTTCCTCTTGTTCTTGTTCTACTTTTTCTTGTTCTTGTTCTCGTTCTTGTTTTTCTTCATGTTCTTGTTCTTGTTCTTCTTCTTCTTTTCAGTTCATTCTGTTCTTGTCTCTTATTCCTTAGATTCGGAAACCACTTAAGATGTTTACTTGTCTTTGCGATACTTATA
>NC_066546.1:12632988-12665880 GCF_024679095.1 Eriocheir sinensis | reverse complement strand
ATGACGTCATCAACAGCCAATCAGGTGAAAGGGGGGCGGAGCTTAGCTAGAATGGGGGAGAGGCTTCTCGGTGCAAATTGGCCAAGTTAATTTGGACAGTCTATAGACAGGGAGCACAAGTGCCTTAAGATTAAAATCTTTGTCTGCCTGCATAGATATTGACAATGCCATATACATGTTTTGAGTGAATATGCATGAACAGACTGAACTGTATTATCTAGTAAGCCTCCCTGAGATTGACATAGGCTGCAAGTAGCCCCTGTTGAAACTGAAGTCCATGTTCCAGAAGGACGCAAAGTGCTATGATCTGGTCAATTGTTGACTTACCTGGTATGTACCCAGGTTACTCAGGTCTCTGAAACTTTTGCAGTTGAGATTGAAGTCACATCAGCAGCGATGAGTGAGGACTTTGCCTGGCACTGATCAGTGTAATACCAGTGTAATTGTTGTAGTTCTGTCAGACCCCTTTCCTTTTCCAGATAGGGACAATTGGCCCCCTTTTCCAATCAGGAGGAATGGCACTGGACTGCCACATGGCAGACAGCACCACATGCAATCCATAAATCATGGCTTCACCCCCAGTTTTCAGCATCTCTGCATCCATATTACCAAGCTCAGCTGCCTTTCCACCCTTCTACTTCCTCACAGCCTCTCTCACCTCAGTAAGAGAGGGGTGTGTTTCATCTAATGATGAATCAGCTGTTCCTATCTGCAAACCAGCCAGAGGGAACTGTCCTCTTGGGAGCTCTGCCATGTATAGCTACCCAAAGTACTTCGGCCACGTATCGCTGTGCTTGTATTTGAGTCAGCAGTCAGAGACAACTGATGATGCATTGTGGGTAAATCAGTGCTGTGCATCTATTCCTTAGTCTTGGCCAGGCTGCTGATAGCTCAAAAGTTTTGATGCTCTTTGGTTTGAAGTTGTGTGTGTGCTGTTGTGTGATATTTTTGCCTCTATAACTAGAAGTTATAAGGGTTCGCTTTGACAGGTTTGATGAGTTAATGGAAATGTGTGAACCAGGTGTGAGAGGCCAGTGTGTGAAAGTAGCTCTTGGTATGCCACACTAGCTTCTGTGCATACACTCGAAATAACCATCACACCAAACACCTCATTAACTCCTTTAGGGTGAATTTTATATTACTCACTGATTCAATAATGATAAGTTCTGTTTCTGCTACAAAAAAGTGTAATGATAGGAGGGATTCAAGTGGGAAAAATGGATGAAGTCTTGGGATATGGCACCCATTTTCCCTCCGTAGATGT
The DNA here is from genome assembly GCF_024679095.1 of Eriocheir sinensis. Lineage (NCBI taxonomy): Eukaryota > Metazoa > Arthropoda > Malacostraca > Decapoda > Varunidae > Eriocheir > Eriocheir sinensis. The sequence goes on along the minus strand of NC_066546.1, from coordinate 12,664,616 downwards.
ATCCTTGTCCATGAGCAGGATGCAAGTCTGCTGACATCAAAATGTCAGCAAACAAATGTTATCCAAGATGGGCCCAGATGCTTCCTTCCAGAAAGAAATCTGTTATTTAGAAGAATACAAACTTTAGTGTAGAGACTTGGTGTTTTATCCAACTTGCTTATATTTTTTAAAAAGTTGTTCTGGAAGTTATTGGTGATATCCTAGTGTAAATACTTGTGGGATTTTAGGGAAGTGTCAGAGGATTTTGAAAAATGCTGACATGAAGTTTTGTTTTCAGCCCTTGGTACAGTAAACCCACGATATAACGGACTAATTGGGGGGGAGCTTAGTCTGTTAATGCTGAAACTCCATTATAAGCAGCGGGAAAAAAAAAAAAAAAGTAAAATAATACCGACGAACCTAATAAATGTTGATATATATATATATATATATATATATATATTTTTTTTTATTTATATTTATTTATATTTATATTTATATATATATATATATATATATATATTTTTTTTTTTCTTGTGTATGTTGTGTGCACGTTGTCTGGATAACCGCACAGCACACTTGGCAACGGACTGCGAGGCACTGAGGCTGCCAGCCTGCCAGGTTGGCAGTGGGGCCCTGCAGGGGGCCATATTGTTATGGGTATGGGGGTACAATTTCATTAGTGTGGCAATCCCACACTGGCAGATGAAACTTTTTCGGGGGTAGTTTTCAGTGTGTTATGAAATAATCTGGTAACTGTTTCTGTTGCAAATAATGAAATGATTGACTTTTCAATGCCTGTTTTACACCCGCCACAGCTGCAAAATAACTTGCAGAGAGAGATGTTCAACTTTCTTACATTTCACTCACCGCTCACAAAAATCACAAGTGGACGAACTAGAATAAAACCAGGAAAATTAATGCATTTCCTGCCGTGTATTTCCTCAGTGCGCATGCGTGGTGGACAGCAGAGCGACTTAATTCTGCAAGGAGGTATTTCTCGCAACACCGGTCCGCGCCGCCGCCACGACCCATCCTCCGCTGCATGTTTCCGCCGCCTCACATCCCACGCTGTCACGTGCTGCGTGTTTCCGCTGCCTCACACCCCACACTGTCACTTGCTGCGTGTTTCTGCTACCTCACACCCCTCACTGTCACGTGCTGCGAATTTCCGTGCCTCACACGGCGTGCCGAATAAATTTACTAACCAATCGTAATGTAACCTAACCTACCTAACTGGGGGCTTAGCCTCCCTCGACCCCCTTGACTTGTGTCGGTACCGACACTCAAAACTTCCTGGATTGATCCATAAGACTTCCTTGTGGTATAAATACGTTCTTCATTTGAATGGGGACCACAAGGAGAGAAATATTACATCAGGTAGGCTGAAAAAGACTACGGTGACAGAAGGATGGGGCAGCAGATAAAGGGAGGAGGGTCAGGTGGCTAGCAGACGCTGTTGTAGTTACTGGAGGCGGGTGCTTCAAGAACTATTCTTGGTCGGTCCCTGTTGATTTCTGACCCTCTGACCTGTCCGTTATATCCGAAATCCGTCATAAGTGCGTCCGTTATATCGAGGGCTTACTGTATGTATATATATATATATATATATATATATATATATATATATATATATATATATATATATATATATATATATATATATATATATATATACATATGTTGTCCTTCAAATAATGCAGGGTTAGGGACCCAGGACCCCTGTACTATTCGACAATCCATATAAAATTAGTGCCCCCCCCCTAGAAACACTCCTGGGCTGCGTTTGAGAGAGGGAATTCGGTACGTCCCGGGTGCTCTCAAACCCATGACGCGGCAGCATGAGTTGCCAACTCGGCACGTTGGCTCCACTCCCAGCTTTGAGAGGTGGAATGCCTCTGTGCTGTGATGACGTCATCAGCAAATATGGCAGCCCAAACAAACACATAAGTGCTTCCATTGCACCAGGAAGATCAGCGTACCCCATTTTGCTAGGAGTGAGACGCCGTTACCATAGCAACGATGAGGCTTAGTGAAAGGACGGCAGTTACTGCAGCAAGAATTTCTTTTACACTATGATAGATACAGCGAACACTGCTCTCATTCACGTGGTATGCTCTCCCTACCGCAACGTAACTCATCCCAAAACGTAACTTCTAAATCTGAATTCTGCTTTTGTCTGCTTTCAGCAGGTGTTTTGGTAGAACAGTGTTGCTACTCACGCCATGGCTACTTGGTGCGACGAGCGGGAAATTTAAAAATCGTTAAAAAATTCTTACATGACAATCCATAGAAAAGCAAAATATGTATCTTATTGATTTACAAGTAAACTAAGTTATTTTTTTGCAGAGTGACTGACTTTTCCAATGGCTCGCACAAGTTCAAGGTGGAGACCAATGCTAAGCAGTTGTTCCTGACGGGCACAGTGGTACTATTCAAGGATATCAATGTAGTGGTTGTGGAGGGGGGACCCAAGCAACAAAAGAAATACAAAAGGTAAGCAAAAAAGAACAGACCAACCATATAGATTTTTGCAATACGAGTAAAATTAGTATAGAAAACTAAGGATATATGAGGTAATCCAAGAATATGTGCTTCATTGTACTGAGTATTGGAAATTATGTCATTGTTAAACAGCAAAACTTAATTTACCTCTACAGTTTCAGTTTTCATTAGCAAAATTGTAATATAATTGTAATATAATCCTGTGTTAGGACTGAGAAGCAGTAGTCTTTCAAGGTTTTACTCATTTCACCTTCATTTTGTGAGGTCACAGGTATTTTTTTTAAACACTTCAGTATTCTCCCTGGTTTTTGTTTTGTACATATTAAAGGATGCTATGGGATCATCTTTTCAGGCAAATAAAAAAAATGCAATGGGATATGACCTCTTTTCATTGCAGTTGACACTGTACAGGTCAAGCTTCTGACATTGCTGTGAGAAAAATAAAAACCATACCTACCAGTATGATCAATGAAACATGAGTATCCTATTAATGTATTTCAGTGTGTTCATGGTTTATTTTACTCCAGATTGATGATGGAACGGATCAAGTGGGCTGAAGAATCCCGCTCAAAAGATGCTGAACTTGAATCCAAATGCCAGCTTGTTTGGGAAGGTGTTGTCTCTGACAGAAGTTTTGGAGAGGTGAGAAGGGACTTTTTTTTAGTTTGAAAAAACCTAATCCCCTCATGTAAATGTTCTCCCACACCATATATCTTCAGGACCTCCCATAAGTCCTTCCTGTCAATCCTGTCATAGGCCATTTTCAGGCCCATGAAAGCAGCTAGCAGCTTCTTACCCTTTAGGTACTTTTCACCTATTATTTTCATTGCAAAAATTTGATCCACATATCCCCTCTGCATCCTAAAACTTTTATTTTCATTGCTTACACCTTTTTTGAATCACCAGATCAATGATGATGATAATAATAATAATATACTATATATACAAACTAAAATATTTACCACAGCCATTTTTTTTTCTTTTTTCGTATAAACAGTACTCAGCCTAAAGCAAGGAAAATAACAAATTTGATTCACATTGATTTACTGATGCTTTAACCCATAAACTGTGGCTAGGTTGTGGCAAGAATACCATGTGGTGCAGCAATATTGAAAATGTATCTTTTAAAGTATTACAAGACTACCAGTTCCAGTGTCTTAGGAAAAGACAATGCATCCATTTTCAAATTAAAGTTGTGCAGTCCTCTTCATCATCATCATCATCATAATTATTTCATCGACGCCTGCTCCTAGGAGCTCCCACCAGGGGATGGCCACGGCAGAAGAGCTTCCAACTTTCTCTATCCAGACACTCCCTCCTTGCCTGCTCAAAGTTTCTCAAAGATTTTTCCCCCCTCTCCCTAATGTACTCTTGCACCCTATCCCTCCATTTCACTGGAGGTCATCCTCTAGTATTCCCTCCCTCTATCTCACTCACATACACCCTTCTGGTCATCTTACTCTCCTCCATTCACTCCTTGTGGCCAAACCACTTTAAAGGCTGTCGCTTCACTTCTTCCACCACTCCACACTTCTTCCCTTCACCCCTGTGACACATTCCAAAACGCTCGTACACACTTTCATTACTCATTCCATCCATTCTACTCACACCACAAGCACTCCTCAAATAACTCATTTCCACTGCCTGCACTCTAGACCTCTGACTTTCATTCCAGGCCCACATTTCACTTGCATATGTGAGGGTTGGTACTATTATTGTATTTCTCAAATCCCTCTTTACCTCCATGCTCACACTTCTGCCATTCATGATTCGTCCCAAAGACCCGACCACCCTTCTTCCTTGCAATGCCCTTTCTCTTATCTCCATACCACCATGCTTACAGATAACTGATCCAAGGTACTTAAACTCATTGACCTCCATTTCTTTACCATTCAAAATTATTTTGCATTCTTTTTCACATTCAATTCTCACTCTATATGGGCACACAAAATCTACAACCTCACTTCTACTTCGCTCACAAACCATCAGTTTACTTTTGTTGACATTTACTTTCAGCTTTCTCCTGTTACATACACTTTCAAAAACACTGACCAAATTTTGTAGGTCACTTTTATTTTCTGCAATGAGCACCGTGTCATCAGCAAACAGTATCGAATTCAGTACCCACTTCCTTCCCTCATCGAACAGTCTTACTCCAACTTCTCCAACTTTGCCCTTCATTTTCTTGCCTCTTCATTTTAATATAATTGTTTTCATCATTGAATTTTCATTCATATGGTAGTCCCTCTATCAGGGTGGGAGAGAGGGGAGGAGTGACTCATTCCCATGGAGATGGGAGAGGGTGCAGTATTGGTAAGGTGGTTGAGGGGCTTGGTGTGTGTGTGTGGTGGTGGAGGTGCTTGAGCAGTGTGGTTGTGGTGCTTGGTGAGTGCATGGTTGTGGAGTTGCTTGGTGCATGCCCTGTCAAAGTGATTGGGCTTTCCTTCCACTTGCTTTCACTTGCTCCATTCTGTCTTTACTTGAACTCAGAGGATCTGACATGGTCGAGACAGTGCTGGAAGTGGAAGTACTCCAATCAATTTGAGCGAATTCCATCAACATTGTGGGTTGTAAAATGCAAATTAGCAAAATTGGAACATTTAACCTAAGATGAAAATTGAAAATGGTTGACAACTTGCTAGGATTTCAAGGTTTAAGGTAGAAGGTAGAAATTGTAAGTGATTCATACTAAGATATATACTGACTTTTACTTTCTTTTTTCTTGTTTCTACTCGTTATTTTTTATACTTTAATCTTTTTTCATCATCGTTCACTTTGTTTTTTTACTTCTATGTGTATTATTATTATTATTGCGTATTATTATTATTATTATGACAAACGCTGAAGTTATTCCTGATGACTAACCCAATTTTTCTCTCTCTTTCCAGGCAACGATTGGCATAGACTTCCTCTCCAAAACAATGTACCTCGAGGATAGAACAGTAAGTACACAGCCTCAACTTTTTATGCACACAAGTGAAGCTTAAACACACATTACAGGAGATACACACAGCCACATTCTTATACCCTCTATGTATGTTTAGTTATATCTCTTGCAGGTATATTACATCATGATTAATAAAGAAATGTTTCCCCTTGCTATATATTCTCACAATCATCTGTTTCTACTATGGGTATTTTTTTATCTTGGGGTATTTTCCTCCTAATTTTACTACTTCACTAATTCTTTTTTTACCGTGTTATAATTCACTGACTTCTATATTACACCTTCATTACTTCTATTTTGGTGTGTTGCAGTTTGCCACTTTGTTTCTATTTTATAACTATTACTTATATTTTCAATGGGGTATTTTTTTTTACTTTTAGGGGTATATACATACTTCTCAAGGTATTTTTCCTCACTGTAGCCCATTTTTATCCATTAGTTTTAAAAGTTCCTTGCAGGGTTATCTCTTGTAACTGGAGAAGTAATGAGATAACTGGGTGGATCATGCTGTGTGTGTGTTTGTGTGTGTGTGTGTGTGTGTGTGTGTGTGTGTGTGTGTGTGTGTGTGTATCAGTGTTGCCAAGCTAATATGAAAGTTGCCAGTGGAATTTCATGCCAAACAATACCCCAACAACATGAAAACCTCTTAAAGTGTAATTCTAAATGACACTATCTAAAGAGAGAGAGAGAGAGAGAGAGAGAGAGAGAGAGAGAGAGAGAGAGAGAGAGAGAGAGAGAGAGAGAGAGAGAGAGAGAGAGAGAGAGAACTGAACCAAATACAAAACAAGCAAACGGAGACTTTAAATATTTCCTGCATATTCTCTTCAGAAACTGCACAATCAGGCGAGAAGACTTAGACCTTGGCAACCTTGTGTGTGTGTGTGTGTGTGTGTGTGTGTGTGTTTAAATGCAGTCTCCGTGTTGATAGCAGTCACTGTCTTAATCACATCTTCCTTTGTTTTATAAAGTGAGGCACTAATTACATGTCTGCCATTGTCTTGAGTGTTTAATGGTCCCAGATTAATCCTCTGTGAACATGGTGCACAGACATGATCAGTTGGTGTTTTAATTAAGATTGTACACTGTAATCTGTGTTATCTTTGTGGATGTGTGATGCAACAAATGTTTAATTCACACTTTTATCTTATCAAGGAGGATGAGTCTGCCACAGCTACGTTAGTCACTCGGGCATCTTCATATTTACATTTAAAAAAACATACTTAGCATCTCAATACAAGCATCGTTGTTTTCTATTTGTTTTTATATCATGTTTATATTGCATTGTAGGTATTATGATTCAAGGACTTATTACTTTGTCTCAGCACACACTAATTAAAGTTATTATTCTAGGAAGTACAATGGCATTACTTATGTCACATCTATCATTGTTGCCTTTGTATTGTTCTACTAATAAAGTGAAGCCAGGCAGAATATACATAATTTTTTTAACCCGGTAGCAGCGGGGATCATGTTTCTTAATGGTCCCTCCAAGCGAGAAAAATGAGAGAAATCACCCCTCACACAAACCATTTCATAATATATATCAAAGCATTTGTAATCAGATTATGTATCATCTGTTTTGGGGGTTTATATCATGACACAAATTTGGCCCGTCGCTGCTACACGGTAAAGCCACAAATTTGGCCCGTCGCTGCTACACGGTAAAGCCACAAATTTGGCCCATCGCTGCTACACGGTAAAGCCACAAATTTGGCCCATCGCTGCTACACGGTAAAGCCACAGATTTGGCCCATCGCTGCTACCGGGTTAAACAACTTATTTTGGGTATTATCAAAGGACTTCCAACACTCATAGTAGGCAGCTTCCCTAAAGAACCTGTACAGTCACAAAGGGCTCTGTAATGGCCACTTGGAAGGACTTACCATCATACAGAACCCTTAGGAAAGACCTTGTCAGCACACCAGTCACCTGCAAATAACACTCAGAGCACACACAACGGACTCAGCCAGCACTCCTGCCGCCTCTAGGGATAACTTAGCTTAGACACGCATTAGAGGACCCACCCAGTGTTATGCTTACTGTTCTTCTCTTAGTAAATCAACACGTTTATTTTTTTTTTATTATTATTATTATTATTTTTTTTTTTTCCTCCCCGCCTATAGTACCAGTAGGCTTTTTTCTAGAACCTTATTAGCAGTTGATTATTTCTTTGTTTTCATTTGTAGCATTTATTTATTCAAGGCCATGCTGAAAAAACGCTCACCAGTCACAATATTCGTAGTGTATATTAGTGTTGCATTTAAACATTTTCAACCTGTATTTATTTTCACTTGTTTGTCTGTCTTCTGTCTTGTATCGCTATTAAAAAGTTACCCAGTTGCTGTAGTCATCCACTCACCCATACGCTGTTTTTCCTCCCCCACAGGTTCGACTGCAGCTCTGGGACACGGCCGGCCAGGAGAGGTTCCGTAGCCTCATCCCATCCTATATCCGAGACTCGACTGTCGCTGTGGTTGTGTACGACATTACCAGTGAGTCTTGGGTGGCTTTTACTCCTTTGGTCAATTCTCCCTTTTTGTTTGCTTTTATTTTATTGGCCTTACATGAGTTTGACATTATTTAGATGACGAATTTAACCCATCCACTATGATTGACACAAATTTGGCTTTCACTGGTAGCATGGTAACATATGTACTCCCACGTCTTTCTCTGCCTCTGTGGTGGATATTGGAGTGTTTCCCATGTGGTATTGGTATGCTGGATATCCCCTCCCAAGGTGCATGACTTTACATTTTTCTTCATTGAATTGTAGCAGCCACTTTTTGTTCCATTCCTGTAGCTTGGTGATGTCTTCTTGTAGGAAATCCACAGTCAAGGGGTTAAGAATGTATGAGGATGGGGAATGGAAATGGCAATGATAAAAGATCTAATTAAATGTAAACTGCAGTGAGAGAAGTTAGTTGATAAAATGCATAAATCAAAGTCAGACTTGTTTTTGCTCTGAAGGTCTCTGTTTAACCTTGAATTTTGAGTGAGATTTAGCTAGTTTCAGTCGTGTGATGATAGCCAAGGTCAGGAGTGCAATGATGTAGTGGGTTTGAGCGTCGAGCAATGGAAGCAAGAGTCAAGGGGAGGCAGTTCAAACCCCAGTGCTACCTTGTGACATCAGGAAGGTCATTCAGTCACAAGTCCTTATAATCAGACGTTTTCATCTCTCACAACAAATATTTCCAAAGGCCACAAAGGAAATTCGTCAGTTCTCATGAGTATTTCCTACACTGATGTTGCAGAGGCCTTATCAAACATTACTTAAGTGAAACCAAATTGTCGAGTCCGTTTTGGCGTTGGCTCCCGTGGGTCCATTTCTTCCCTCTGCTCTGCCAAACAGTCCCAACACCTATTTTTTCCTCTCATATGTTACCTATAGCTTACATATGAGAGGAAGGGATAGGTGTTGGGACTGTGTGGCAGAGCAGAGGGGAGGAAAGGACCTGCGGGAGCCTACGCCAGACTGGCCTTGACATATTAGGAAGACTATAGTGTCGTAAAACTACCCTTGTATATACCCACAATACCTATGAAAGCCTTATCATATGTGGGTGTGTAAGTCATGAAATGTTTAAGAGAATGGACCTAAAACCCCAAGCCACGACCTCAAAACAGTGACCCCACATGAACATGGATTTAAACTGTCAGGAGAATGAATGTATTAACCCATCCGCTGCAATTGGCACGGATTTGGCTTTCACTGGTAGCCTGGTAACATATAGTCCCAGGTCTTTCTCTGCCTCTGTGGTGGATAGTGGAGAGTTTCCCATGTGGTATTGGCATGCTAGATATCCCCTCCCAAGGTGCATGACTTTACATTTTTCCTCATTGAATTGTAGCAGCCACTTGTTGTTCCACTCCTGTAGCTTGGTGAGGTCTTGTAGGAAATCCACAGTCAAGGGGTTAAAAGCCAAGGTCAGGGTGTGGTCCTACAGTCTCTAAATCTGGGTGGTATTCCCTCCTCATGATTTTTTCTCTTCCAGATGCCAATTCTTTCCACCAAACTTCTAAGTGGATAGACGATGTGAGGACTGAGCGAGGCAGCGACGTAATTATCATGCTGGTTGGAAATAAGACTGATCTTTCGGACAAGAGACAGGTGAGGTTATGGAGATCAAGGTCTCTCATCTGAGAACATAATCATAACAGCAATCGATTCACTCCTAGATTGTCTGTAATTTTTGGTGTTTTTGATGCTGTGAAAGAAAAGTTTTGTCAGTCGTCTGTGCACCATTTTACATTATCTGTTTTTATGGGGTTAATGTGAGTTTAGAGGCCTATGAAAGTTAAGCTGAAATATTATCATTAGAAAATCATCCTTTAACCCGGTAGCTGCAGGGATCGTGTTTCTTAAAGTCCCCTCTAAGCGAGAAAATTGAGAAAAAATCATCACTCACGCAAACCATTCCATAATATTTATTAACGCATTTGTGATCAGTTTATGTATCATCTATTTTTGGGGGTTTATATCACGGTAAAAATTTGGCCCGTCGCTGCTACACGGTAAAGCCACAAATTTGGCCCGTCGTTGCTACTAGGTTAATTATTTATTTTCGTAACCAATTCTATATTTTTACACCAAGAATCATAGGAGATGGATAATTTGCATTCCAATATAAGCAGGAGTCCTCCTAAGCCTTTCCTTACTCCAGTATTTTTACATTCACTGTTTTGTTTGTATTGGTAAATAGGACAGCATTTTACTCTAACCAAATTTAGGATCTTTCAATCATTATTATTTGAGTGGTATTGTGTAGGTGTTTTCCATTATTCTATTTTCTGCTTATCTTCCTTTTGCATTGTTCTATTAACCTCATATCCTCTTAACACTTACATCCATGTGTCTGGCAGGTTTCCACGGAGGAGGGCGAGCGCAAGGCCAAGGAACTCAACGTGATGTTCATTGAGACGAGTGCAAAGGCAGGATACAATGTGAAACAGGTGCGTCCGTGTGTGTGTGTGTGTGTGTGTGTGTGTGTGTGTGTGTGTGTGTGTAAATATAACATAGGTGAAATAAGATTGAGAACAGCAGTAACAACTTGTCATAACATTGAACTGGACCCACTCAGCCAATATTGTCATAAAACTCTAAAGCAAAATGAGGAAAAGTAAAAATACCTGCACCAAAACACTACCTCATTCTCGTCCTTCCTTCCCATCCTCTGCCGCAGCTCTTCCGAAGGGTGGCCGCTGCCCTACCCGGTATGGAGTCCAATCCTGAGAAGGGCAAGGTTGACAGTATCCTTTTACACACACTAATAAAAGCTTCTCTTGCAGGACACTTTTTTCCCATGCTTCAGATTAATCTCTTTCATTTCAGCTTTTGTAACTTAGTATTAGCAACAGAAGCAAGCATTAGGTGATGGGATACAGGGGATACTCTTTATGTCCTGTTGTTTGATTCAAGCGTGGGGCGGCAGTGGCTTAGTGGGACATAGGTCTGTTTCATAAGGCACTTTCGCTTCTCACATTAACTATTTCTAAAGGCCAAAGAGGGGGTCAGTCGGGTTCTAATGAGCGTTTCTTTAGGTTCACGATACAGAAGAAGGGTCAATCTACCACCAGGGTCATAAAACTACTTCTGGAAATGCCCAAAACTCCTACGAAAGCCTTGTCAAATATGTGAACTTTGGCAGCGAAATGTTTAGTAATACGGCCCAGAGTGTCAAGGCATGGAAGTGAGGAGTCAGGGTTAGGCGGTTCAGATCCCAGTGCTGCCGGGCTATGCTAGGAAGGGCATCTGGTCTTAAACCCCAAACCACAACCTCAAAAAAGAGACTATAGAAATGCTGGTAAAAGCTGTCAAGACCAAGTAGTAGTAGTAGTTTGGTTTGAGTGTAGTTTTGTCACACTTAAAATATTTTCAAGAATTTTCACTTCTATGTGTTTTTATTTTATTGATGTTCATTCTCTTACAACCAGTGAATGTAAATGTTGTCAGAAGTCAGACTTTTGTTGGCCGGGTCCTACATTATTTATCATGTTGAGTCAGAATTGGAGTTAGGTGGTTCTCCTCTGGCCTGGAGGTATAAATGTTTTTTTCCCTCTTTCTCCCTCTCCCCCTTATATTTTTTAAAAGTGCAATTGTGTAAACTGTTTAAGCAAGTCTCCCATTAAAAAGTCACATGTAGTAGCCACCCATTGACCCCAACAGTAACAGGAGAGGTGCCGCCCCTGAGGTAAGTGTCAGATTAATGCCAGGAGGTGTGGCAGCTGCGGCGCCGTTGTCACAAAGCCGCAAGATGTTTTGGCGTTGCTAGGCTTGCATGAAACAAGGTAATGTGCCGGCTGTTTCTGTGTGTACATTGTTTTTGATTGCCAACATGTGTACTTGGTATTGCTTGAGTTGTGGACATTAGTTTGTGTTTTGCATGTGTGCTTGCATGCACACATGGTACTGCTAGGCTTTAGTTATTTTATCATCTTCAATAATGTTTTTGATTCATGGCCATTCATAACTGGTAGCAGGCCATTTTCCAGCATTTGAGATAGATGTTGTCTGCCTCCCCAGTCACATCATCCTCAGTGAGTGGTGTTTGGCCACAGCACCGTTCATCTTCCACTCCCTGCTGTGTTTAGTTGTTCAGGAGCCGTGGCTGTGGTGTAGGAGTGTTTAAACCAGCCTTTTAGAGGTATAGGAGGATTTACAAAGGAAAGCTGACTGCTACTTTGAACAGAAAATACCCTTCCTACTTTGTAGGGAAAATAAATATTACTTCTATTTATAGCACATGTATGCTATAAGGACTGGTAATTCAAACTGTTATTTATATTTCAAGAAGTTACATAACCAGTTAGTGTCTGGTTCTTATTGAGTGTGAAAAAGTAATAGTTTTAAGCACCTTTGGTGTTGTGAATGGTTATGTGCCTTGCAATGAACCTTGATTTTGTCAACAGTCCAAGCAAAGACATTTGGCTTATATCACCTACGTTTGGGGCTCCTGTGATCAAAAACTTTTAATATCAAATTGATGATCATGGCAGAACGGTTCACCTCCTGCTGCAGTGGACCTGCAATGAATTAATTCCCCTCCTCCTCATTAGTGCCTGTGTTCCACCCGATGGAGAAATATCTTACACTTTTTATTGTCTTATCCAAGAGTGAGGAAATGTGTAATGTTGATTTTTATGTTTTATGTGGCCGTGTGATTACCTTTGTGTGTGGACTGCAAGGCTGTCAAGGCTTGATATGATGGAAGGTTTGTTTTGTGAATGGCATATTTGTATAGCTTTTGGATGCTTGCAAAAAGTTCTTATTTTATGATCAGTGTCATTTGTGTTCTTTCCAGTGCATATCATGATTTGCAGCCAAGACTGCAAGAAATTGTTTTGAAAAGGATGGAGGAGACATTCAGTCATAATATTTGTTGGTGGAAATTTACCATTAAAAGATGTCAGCCAAGTGTGGTAAAGTTGATTTAATTGGAAGTCCTGCAGTGGTCAGGTTAGGTCATGTTTCAGTATATCACTCAATCAGTCGGGGCATATGCTGGGGAGCAGGTCGCCTCACACACCCTACGACACCAAGTCTGGGGATCCCTCAAGGCAAGTCTCCATGCAGGCCCCCTTCCCATCCTAAGTACCTCCTGGCAGAATCTATCGACTTGCTCAAGCCATGAACTGTGGGGGTCCCCTTGGCCTCCTCCACTCAGGATTGTCTTACAGAAACAACCCCCATCAGCAGGGATAGTTTCTGGGTAGTGTGCCACTTGCCCGTATACTTGTAGCTGGAGTTGCTGCTGACGGACTGTGCTGTTGAATCAGTATCACGAAGTAGTCGCCAGTTTGACAAAAAGTCATTCCAGTGATATCCCATGATTCTGCATAGACACTTATTACCAAAGGCATCAGTCTGCCTCTCCAGGTCAGTACTTAGTGCCCAAGTCCCATGACCAGAGTAAGGCAGGGAGCACAAGTGACTTCATTGTTTTTGATTTATGTAAAAAACAATCAAATTTAAAGTATTAGTTGTACTAAAAATATGAACCATCATTAAAACATTATTGATAGTTTTTAGAGTAACCATTTACTTTTTCATGATGGTCGCTGCCAAGGCTACATGCCCTGTACTTGCAGACGATGAGACTCGGGGTTAAAACATAAACATCAGACACAGTTAGGGACTAGGGAGGATGAATCAGTGCCTAGCAGATCCTGACTGTAATTAATGGCAAACTTTTCTTTTAAACAGCCCTATTATTAACTGAGGAAAATTATACAGGTTTTCCTTAAGTATTTAATCATCATTGACTTTTTATTAGTGAATTTGAAGTACGTATAACCATCAGTAAAACCCAATGACTGGCACAGCACCAACTTCAACACAAGCTCCATCAGTAAACAGTAAACACGTATGTTGGTCACAAAATTGCGACCCCCTTACTAGGAATGTATTTTGTTATGTTCTGTGCATGTGACATGATTATGGTTCTGTTGCGTGACTTTCTGTTGTGACGAGTGGAGTTCAAAGGGCGGCAACTCTGAGAGCCTGACTAACAGAGCAGAATGGCTACTCTTTGCACTAACAATTAACACGCTGGTATAACTGCATCGTCTTTACTCAAAGTCTGCCTCACCACATGACAAGGAGAGGAAGGAAGCCATATCAGAAGGGAACAAAACAGGTACAAAAGTAAGATAGAAAAGTGATCACTCGGATTTCTGCCCCTTGGACTCCACTCTGCATTTTACTTTTATGTTTTAGCCTGTCCCAATCGTCCCTTTCTTTTCCTTAATCCACTGCCTTAGTGACCGAAGTTGTCCTGAGGGACTCAGACAACACTGCAGAGATTGGGCGGACAGCCGATGGTGGGTGTGCTTGCTAGGCCACCCACCCCCTCCCCCTGCCCTGTCCCATGGCACCTCAGTTCACCTCTCCGTCCCCAGTAAATGGTTGCCTAATGCACTGCGTCGCCTCCACCCACCCATCCAGCCAATCTCGCCTGCCTCACTCAGCCTGCAGCTATACCCATGCTCGTACTGCCCACACACACACACACACACACACACACACACGCACACGCACACTTGCACATGCACTGACTCATACTCCTATTGGTTTAAAAGCTAACAGGCACATACACTTGTACATGAGCTCACATGGACACATGCTGAACGTGCAACAGGATGAAGGAGGCACATGTTCATGCAAACATTGCTCTGCCTTTGAGCCTGTGGAGGGACTAAAACGGTCCCCTTTTTGGCTTGCTAGAACTTGTGTTTTGGGTTCATGTGTGGGGCTTATCAGAAGCAACTCAGTATGTAAATTGATGCATTACAATTCTAAATCATTTAAGAATATCATTAGTCTTATTTACTGTTTTTTTTTTATAAATATATTTTTTAAGGATCATTCACATTTATTGTTTTGTGTGCGTGTCATGTCAGATGTTATCACTGTGTTCTGAGGGTCATTCACAAAGGCATAAATACAACAGATTGATTTCTTTGTGTTATGTTTTGCTTGATAATTTTAAAAGTTTTGCTCTTTTAAAAGAAAGTATGATGTGCACACAGCTACAAAGGGGATTGTGAGGAGCTGAAGCCTTTGGTGTATTTCCTTTCACCTGTGTTGCTTTGGGCAAACTTTTCTCCTGAATCAGGATTATTGTTATCTTTTTAATTGGGAACTCATATTCTTAATTAAAGGTTGTCTCAGCTTACATTCAGCCCCACCGTCTCTTATACTTTTTGCTGTTTGTGGGAAGACTGTTTAGTTCATGATAATTGGATTAATAATGGTTGTTGATTAATTTATTAATTTAAAGTTTAATGCTTGGGATTCTGTAGGCATCTGATGCTGGTTCTCGGTGGATGGCATTTTCTGGTAGCTCATCACTGACTACCAAAAAGTTTAAACTATATTTGCTTAGCTATTTAATAAGCTTGTCATTACCATCTTCATCATTACCGTCTTCATCGGTCTTGGCTGCACAGAGAACTTTGGTATAATGTATCTAAACTTTTTGGTAATGATTGCCTTTATTTTGTTTTGTTTTATCTAGGCATATTTTACTTAATTCATGTCTATTGTTATTGTTTGGGGTGTCTCAGATTCTTCCATATATTATTAACATGTATATTTTAATATATAAATTATGTAACTATTGTAAAACTTCTTCGTGATTGTGCTACATGTGGGTGTGTTCTTTGATGTACAGGTCTGTGTGGGTTGGCCATGTGTGCATTTGCTACTGAACCAGGAAATGTGTACATGTGGTCACGTGTTTGTGTGCACAGAGTTTATGTCTGGGGCTTTGAGGAGTTTTGTGTCAGCTGTTTTGTCATGGAAATTCTCCATGTAAATAGTATAGTCAGTGCCTCTCATATGCAGCTTCAGGTTGTGGCCAAAAGTTATTTATAAAAGTTAGTATAGAGGCTAAATTTAGAACTTGGATAAATCATATGTTCAGGCTGCACATGTGGGAGCAGAGAAAGCCACACCTGATTTAACTTGTGATGAAGGAGCTTGTGTTTTGAGAGGTATATAAATTATGTATTGCAGTATAAATTTACTCCACCAGACAGTACCACAAGGCCCCAGCATAGATTCCTTGAATGATCAGAAAGGGTGCTCCTCCCCCGTAGGGACGAGGAACGCCACATGTACGTAGACTTAAGTTCTCTCGGGTTACTCTGCGGAAGGATGATGCTAGTTATTTTTATATTACTATATCTACCACCACGTCTCCGATACCAAATACACCTTATGCCCCAGCCTCATAGTTGTTTCATTTTTAGTTTTCATGGTATTAGTCTGGGCTTGCATTCTTTTGTTAGTTGGTGCATGTGTTGTGTTTTGTTTGGCTTTGTTGTGTGCATGGCTGCCACAGCAAGGCCTGCCTGGGCAGCGACAGGAACACTCTCGCTGAGGAGGAGCCGTCAGGTGAGTTGAAGTGTGGCCCTGTTCTTATTATTTTGTTTGTATGCATTCGATGAAGGGAATGTCTTGAGTAGCAAGCTCTAGTAGTATTGACGGATTAACTTCATAACTGCCCTAACGAGTGACTTACTGGTGTGGTTTAACTCACTGATGAAAAGTGTTGTAATTGTTTCCAGTAGATGTAATTTCTGTAGATGTTTGCACTAACTTGGGTTTTAAGAATGTTGATGTTCAGTATTTATTGAGTTTGGTACAACTGGAGTCATGACTGCTCCAGTGTGGTAGTATTTGATTTGGGTCAAAATGGTTGTGTCATCTTTGCTGAATCTCACTTTCTTATAAAAAAACACCTTATTGCAACATGATTTAGTTTTGCTTACATTTACTTAATACTTTTGGAAAGTTATATCCCAATTCTGCTGCTAACTACTATTTTCTTTATGCCTTGTGTTACATACGGAGGGGGTTTTCAGCCATCAGCTACTAATGAAAGAAACGTGTTACATGCACTGACTAATATCAATAGTTTATGGTGTTTGTGTCATTAACAGACTAAGATATCCTTCTGTCTACCATTTCATTTCTGTAAACAAGATCTACATTTTTGAGCCATTTAGAGTAACCAGACATTTTACTAACAATGCCTTTTCAGTGGGTCATCAATATTTCATCCTTAGTGTTCAATGCCTTGCTTCATTTACTAGTTTGGAATAGTCATAGGGAAGGTGATGACCTTCTCTGGATATATTTTTATTAACATCATATTTCCTCAACATTAGCTCACCTGTTAACTTTACACATCTCCAACAGTATGTCAAATGAACATCTTGTGTAGTGCATGAACATAACATTTCAGATTTAATAACCCTTGTCCAGCCCACCCCAGGTCACCGCCACAACCCGTCAACCAAGTGTTCCATAGTTTCCTTAACTCGCACTGCAGCCGTGGACCTGCGCCCCCAGCCCCCCCCACAGGAGACCCAGCAGGACCAGGAGGGCACGGGGTGTATATGCTAGGAGGCCGCCCTCATGCTCTAGTCTCTCACGTGTCCTCGCACTTGTCTGCAGGAGGGGAGTGGCGGCAGTGGCAGTGGCAGCCTCGCGCTCTGCTGTCACGTGCTGGCGCTACCCTCTGTGTTTGCCCTTAATTAGAGTTATTGTTTATTAATATTTTATGGTTATCAAGCCTGTCATTATTATTATTGTTATGTATTATCATTATTTATTATTGTTATTTTTATTACAATCATTATTATTTGCAAAGAAAGTCCTGGATTTAATGTTATGGTATGTCTCATTATGACCTAACCTGAATATCATCCTGACATGTCACTGCGCCACCATAGGAAGCATTTAGTGTGGCTGCAACTCACCGCCGGAACGCCACTCGTGATGAGACGTGAATGGCCGACAAGCTGTGCACATGCTTTATCTGACTTGCTTTTGACCAGTGAATTCCAAGAAGCAGAAAAGTATGTCTGTATGATATCCTTTTCTTTCTATTAAACTTTCAAAATATGTTTTAGTCTAGTTTTATTTCATTTGATACAAACTACTTTTGCCAGATATTTATTTTTGAGGTCATGAATTCCTTCCACCTTGTTTTCTTAATAATATTCTTCCATTTTTAAGTTATGTGGACATTCTTTTATAGTTTATCCTTGACTAAATATGTATTCAATTCTTGCTTTCTTGAGATTTTGATTTACTTCCTGAACCTTTCTTTAACCCTCGATGCTTTGAATCCTTCCAGATGTGTTACGGCTGATCATTCCACATTTTGTTATTGGTTCGTTGTATTCTGTCAGTTGTTTTAATGGCTGGTGCTATCTTGATTTTGTGTGATGGTGAATGCTTCTTTTGACAATCATCTCATTGTGCATCTTTTTGAGTCTCCAATATTTGGGGGCTGGTGGGTACTTTGGGTCAGCTCTAAGTTATGTGATTATTGGTGTTTCCGCTGTCTCCTTACTTGTGTACTGCATATTTTTCACTGTCAATCAGTTGGTATAGATCATTTCATGTAAAGTATCCATTTGTCAAGTTTTTTTATTTTTTATATATGTAGACTTGTTATTGATGTAAATGGCCTCTGTTCATGAAGTCTGATATGTCTGTTATCTTTCTGTATATATGTAGATGTGTTTACATATTTGTTTGTTGGAATCATTTTCTTCACCAATCCACCAGTTGTCATCGGCTGTATTGTAAACCAATGATCCTCTCTGGTTTCACTAGTCCAGAATGTAGCATAAGACTAAGTTATTTCAGGGGTTCTCTGTTGTATTCCCTTATGACTTACCAAAGTGTGTTAGGTGTGCTGTGAACTCTTGGAAAGTTTTAAAACAACCATTTGAAGATGAAGCAGAGGTTTTCAAGCCTCTTATGAACCAGTTTCTGACACTAATCTTTTAAATGTCTGAACACTTTGGAAGAGTTAGCATGCATAACACTTTTTAGATCCTGAAGTTTCATCTTGGTAGCTGGTATGTACATTATTTCTGCTTCAGGTCATCCAGAAATTGCTTTTTATTGTTGCATTTTTTGTTACATTGCATTTTATCTCCAGCCCACCAGGCTTTAGCCACTACTGAGCAAGAGGCCACAACACAGCACTGATATGAACCACCAATGATGTCTGTGAAGTGGAATTAATGGTTAGCTTAGCTTGTGTATGCAGAGACCAGCACTGATAGTCACCATGTCCAGTGTTATAAAGTAATAGTCACTGTCTAGTGTCGTCAGTCAGTCTTCGTTTTGATACAAGTTCACAAGTCATCTACTTTCCTTCATCTCTGAAGCATGACCAGTATCTGAATCCACCCAACCTGTGAAAGTGTTCTCAGGCCACATTGTGTCTGAATTAGAAGGAATACCAGTGGAGGTACATGGCTTGTAGAAGAACATAAGTAAGACCATCCATGCTGCTGTAAACCTGTATTCTGCTCCCTAAAATTGACCCACTTCAGGCTTAGAGAATCTTACTACCGCATGTAAGCAGTTTTACACGTGCTAGTTTTCCTGATACTGAAATTCTTGTTACCAAGTGATACCTACCAAGTGATACCATGTTTGAGGTTAGACATCTTTTTTAACATTTTGCAAGAGAAGCATGACCAGTGGTTACAAACAGCATGAAGCTATTAGTCTGCCACCCATAGTTGGTGCCTCAAGTCTCAGATCAAAACTCATACCTTTCCCTGCAAGTTTTGTCCCTCATACTTGAAGTTGAGCAAATTGTCATAATTTTAACCCTTCAGCAGCATCTTATGGCTTTGGTCCTGGTTTATACTTTTAACTCAGGACCTGCTCTTCCATAATCTTTGGTTGGCACAATTTGGACCATTTGTTCAGTATTTCATAATATATTTGTTGCACTTAGAGCCTCCGAGTGGAATAACTCGCCTGTGCATACATCCAATGAGTGAGCATTGAGGGTTTGTGGTACTTGCATTCAGACAGAAACTTTATTATTATGACCTTTTATTAGACTTCAGCTGTACCACCTGGAGACAGGAGAATATATTTGAAGGTCTACCTTTGCCTCTGCTTGGTTATTCTTGTTTTTAAGTGAGAGGTTGTCTGTGGACTGCACGGGAGAAACTGGAGCATTGATATTAAAAGTCTAGGAGTATTTGGGCTTCTGTGGGGACCCCTAGATGCCTCCCTCAGCAGGGAGGGGACAGCCTCGCCCTCATGATGAAAATAATGTTTATTTTCTCATTCTCCCTATGAGTGTATAAAGTCCACAAAGGGAAACACATTGTATATGGAGGAAAAGTTAGACAGTTCATTATACTGCTTGTCTAACTACTTTTTTTTATTTGTGGGCTTTATCGTCATACTCTTTGCAGGATTGTGATAGAATCATTACGATTAATGTATATTATTATGGTGGCAATATATATCTTTGTGCTGGAATAAGCAAAAAAAAAAGTTTATTGGCAGCTGGATCATCTATGCTAAACCTTAATTGTAGTTTACTAGTGATTCTAGGATCTAATGATTTAATTACAATACTATGTGAGATAAGAAAGCTTTATAAACTAGCTGGAACTACATACCATAGCACCCATGTTTGAACTTGGTTAATGTATACATTTGCAAACTCACTTTACCTCATCCATTGTTCTGTTAAGGTCCTCTTAACAACCCACCGCTAGACTGCAAGCATCACACCACCACCACCTCACCCTAGGGCCCTCTCCTGTTCTGTTATAACCTCGATGTTGCTGTTGGTTGTCTAGAGGCCCACCACCACCACCACCACCCACTAGCCCTCCTGTGCCCTCTCCTTCCACTCCCTCCTCTGGCTTCACCACCTCTAGAGTGCTCAAGTCTCAGTGTTTTGTAGGTTAATACCAACCCAGCAGCAACATAACTACCTGTGATTGCTTCAAGGGGATGTCTGCAGTTGTTGCCAAGTTGCCTCTCTACCACTCTAGTCTGAACCACACTAAGCTTGCCCATCTTCATTACCTTACAAGATTCAATAGGAAGGCAGTTTAAAAGCAGGGAAGGGGTTAATAGTAATCCCTCTGTTACCCGTGGAATTAGGAAAGCCATTTAAAGACTCAGCAACCTGCCTTCCTTATAAATTTGAGTTAAACTAAGAATATTTCATGATGCAGGAAAGTCTGTCATTCCATAAGAGAGGCATAGGATCATAGTGACTGATGGTGACCACTGCAGACGTTGCCTTCCTGTGCGCTTGTAACCGTCAATATTTTGTGTGTGGGGGTAAAATACTACTAATAGGAAGGGTTTTAAGAAGCTTCATTGTGATTAGCCTCCACTCTCCAACCGCGCGTGTTACAAGGCACGGGGACGGGCGAGGGTGGCGTGCACTTGGGTCGGTATTCTCAGATGTTTCCGATTCTCACACCAACTATTTCCAGAGGCTGAAAAGGAGAGTAATTGGGTTCTAATGAGTGTTTTTTTGCTAGCATGTTACAGAAGAAGTGTCGAACTACTACCAGGGTCATAAAACTACTACTGGAAAAACCCAAAACCCTTACGAAAGCCTTGTTAAAAATGTGTTCTTGACCACTGAAATGTTTAAAGAATACGACTCGAGCCATATTCTTAAACATTTTGACACTCAGCACACATTTAATACAGCTTTTATAGAGTTTATGTGCATTTTCATGGGTAGTTTCATAAGCCTGTTGGTAGTTTGAGAAAGCCTCTGTGTCATGAAAGTGAAAAAATACTCATAAGAACGCGACTAACCTCTTCTTCGGCCTCTAGAAGTAATTGATGTGAGAGGCGGAAGCGTCTGAAAATACCGACCTACGCTTTGACAGCCACCTTTTTGAGTAGCTGTGCTTCTAGGTGTTAGCACGAGTAAGTGAACCACGTACTCTGAGGGCCAATTGCACAGTCCAACACAGTGGCTTTGTAATCGCCCTAACCAAACTATATTCTCCACAATAATCCGTTAATTCTCAATGCCTGATACTAGAGAGATTTCCGTCTTCACCTCAATGCAAGATACTAGAGATATTTTCCGTGTGGTTTCCTAAAATTACCTCGTTTCTATATCAACGCCAAACGCTATACAAGGCATTTCCATGGTATTTCGTGTTTGGTTGTGGAGCTTACAAATTTGCTGCACTGGACTCTGGACCACTTTCATTGTTCACCATGATGGGTTAGTAAGCCTCCAAACCAATACCAAGGACTTCAAAAATTCCTTGTGTTGTGTTTTCCATTCATATTTAAGGAGAGGAAACCATACGGGGAGTCGCATGTACGTATTAGCATTGCGTCGAAAACCTAAAACCATTACGGCGTGTAGAAGATTGAAGAGTTTGGTTCGGACGATTATAAAGCCACCGTGTTGGACTGTGACGCTGGCTCAAATACCACATGTAGCGAACTCAGTACACCTGCAATCTTTCTGTGTGGAGGTGAAGGTTATAGGGAACAGCTTGATCTTGAGCCTGGAGTGCATGATGTGTCGAAGGGATAATGTAAGAGGATACAGTTGGCGGTGTTATGTGCCGTTGATTGTGAATTGGATGATATAATCTTACCGTAGCCATTCGGTACCTTAACTCCAGTGACATGAGTAAACTAACTTCTTCTGGCCTAACTCTGAGGCCTAGATACTTGTGTTAAGGCTGAGTAAAGAAATGACCAATGCTTTTCCGCGGGGTTTGTCTGGTTTGATGTTTTGGCCACTGGTGCAAAGGTTAATGTTCTACTTATGGCAGTGTAAAAACAGAGGTTGTGTTGTGTAATATAGGAACAACAGGGAACAAGTTGGTTTGGATGTCAACTCCATGCTTTTAACCCTTCAGAAGACATTACATACATCTTAACGAGGATAATCGATGTACATTTTATTTCCAGGCTTTTTACAACCAGTGGCCACTTAATTTTCACACACACACACACACACACACACACACACACACACACACACGTTAGCTTCAGATAAGTCAGGGTAACAAAGAATGAAGGAAAACGTGCAATGTGGAAGTGAATTATTGTTGCAGTAATAAAATTGCCAAACGATACCATTTTGTTTCCTTGCAAAAGTAGCCTGACGCAAAGCAAAGACATATCCCCCCGAGCATATGTAATCTTGGCAGCCTTCAACTTTGACCTTTTAAGTATGGTAATTAAGAATATATTGAATCAGTCTTGCACTCAGAATTTCGACAGGTATAGGTGATTTTTTTTCTGGGGATTTAGCTTCGAACTTTCAACTTTAATAATGATATGAATTGAGTTTTCTTCAGCGGAGTCAGCAGGCCACCCGCCATCCAGCTTGACGTAATGCGCATGCGCGTGGTAGAACCCCCGCGAGGATCGAGCACTGAGCAGGGAGGTTGGAACGCCTGAGGGTGGAGTGTCATTCCGTGTTTTATCTTACCTTAGTGAACCTTCTTCGCCATCCTACAGCAACAGGGGGATAAAAAGGTACGTGGTCTTATATTGATACGGTGTGTGAGTGAACCGATGTGTCTAGGGGCAAGTAGGCTAACCACAACTATAGGTGGTGGGGTGCCTCAAGGTCTTGCTGGTTTAAAGGTGTTCCATTATACAACAGTCTTTTAGTCACCTGTGTTTTAGTGTTATCAATGACCCCTGAGCATCAAGGCATCACGGAGAAGGCGAGCTGGAGGTATTAACATTTTTTTAGGTAACGCGTAATGGTTGTTAAATAGCCGCTCCGTCATGTATTTAATTCACCTGTTAAAGATCCGACTCCCCGTTGATTACATTGCCTTAGGGAATTTGTACATGCTGAAGGGTCAATAAACAGTGATAAGCTTTGGCGGGTAAAATATAACGCCCTTGATATGGTTGAAGGGAGCCGTGACGTACGTAGTTAAGCAGTGGTTCGGTGCTTCGGTAGGCGGGTAGAGTCGGTTAGGTTGCCAGGTTGAACCGGATGAAAAACTTGCCTGATACGCTATGGTAGAATGTGATTTAAAGTTTGCTATAAGTGTACCCATGATGCACTTGTTGTTACTCATTACAGTGCATATAGCGATGAAAAGGAAACGAATGATCGACAGACTAAGATAAATTTGAAATAAATGTTAAAAGTGGGCTGAGGTGATACTCTGTTAGCCCTGTGCTGTCTTGTTACCAGTAAGAGCCCTCCCGCCCTCTCCTATCACCTCTTTTGCAGTATCAAGGTGACTTATTATGATTAGTGATGAAACCAAGGCGGAAAGATGATGATTCGTGTTGAGTGAGGACGTACGGTAGATGCTTTATGAGAGGTTAAAATTCACCTTCGTCTTGTAAGCGAACGGGGAGGGTGGGGGGGGGGCTCAGTGGTTGCAGTGTTTGGTTGGCGACCGAGTGGTTACGATTGAAAGCCAAACAGAGTAGTATGGTCGTGGCCCGTCAGAGTGTAGGACAGTTACCCCTCTGAACCTCTCCCCCACGGCATATTTCCCCCTGGACATATTCCCACCTGAACATATTCCCCTGTGGACATTCCCCCCCACCCCCCCACCCCGCTTTATACAACAAGTTACTTAGCTGCCCGGTGCTAGTTTGTTTCGTGATGGTAGTTCATATAATTATAGGAGTTTCATGACCTCATTCCAACCCTCCACGGACTTGGATCATGCACGCCGTTACTCTGGCAAGGGAGGGCGGGCAGCACAAACAACAGGCGAGAGAGCTGGAATCACGCGTTCTCTCACCTGGTTGGCCACAAACATTTATCTTTGGAAACACTCACTGTTCTTTAATGTCCCTTGCCCTGTTTTTTTTTAAAGAAGAAAATGGTTAACCACACACACACACATTAAGTGTTAAACGGTGCACAAGACAATTCCAGGGTAGCCCTTTGATATATGCGTAGCCCCACGAGATATGGAAGGAGACTATCACAAACTCTAAGGGCTGTTGGCTACTGTATTGGTCCTTAAATATATGACAGGATTACATATTTTCATCCACGATGCATATAGGATTTTATCAGATTTGTACATACCCATTATTCGACCTTCAGAAATGTGTATAAAATAATTCGTTTCCGAGTTGTATCGGTTCTTAAACACTATATATTCGACCCTACACATATGAATGTATAGAATATTTTAAGTTTTAGAGTTTTATCGGTTCATGTTTTAGTTTTCTTGGTTTATATGTACTGTACTCGACCCCGCACTTGTAAATGTATATATTGAGTATTTCAAGTTATAGTATACTACCCTGGTTTGGTCGGAGGCAGCCCGCATCCATTTTTTTTCTTCCGTTTCTGCATGATTTAAGGATGCATCTGAACCCCATGACAAACCTGGTAAAGATCCGTTGAGACAAACAAAGAAACTGGCCATTATTATACAGATATGTCCGGAGGGGGTAAGGTCCAGAGGGGAATGTGTCCAGAGGGGATTATGTCAGGGGGAACAACGTCCGGAGAGGAAAAGGCCCGAAGGGGAACATGTCCGGCGTGCGCCCGTCAGCATAAGTTCATATCGGAACAAAAAGATATTCAGATAATTTCCTTTACGCATAGCCCACTCTTAGAACAATTATATAAGTGTAACGTCTGTCTCAGTACGAAAAATGTTTTATTCTGTTATTCATTGGGCATATCGGTAACCAGCTTCACGGGAGGGGCAAGGTTATTTCCCTGCGACGCCCTTCATGGACTGATATCTAATTCGATTTGACGTATATATATTTTGGGGTTGCCCTATACATTGTAGTGCCAAGCCATAAGGCGGGAATGTGATAAGTCAAATGAAGATAAGAGCTAATGTTTTAGAGGGGATTCTGTAGAGATTAGAGAAGGAGTGTGCGGTAATGTGGAAAAAAGTAAACATTAGGCGTAGGACCGTGCGAAACCCGTTGTCAAAAAAGGGTCGTATTTTAAAACATTTAGTCTCCCAACTTCACATATTTGGCAAGGCTTTCGTAGGAGTTTCGGGCATTTCCAGGATTAGTTTTATGACCCTGGTGGTAGTTTGACCTTTCTTCTGTTGCATGAACCTAAAAAACCTCATTAGAACCCGATTGATCCCCTCTTTGACCTTTAGAAATAGCTGATGTGAGAAGCGAATACCGACCAAATTCTTGATAAAGGTTAGTGGATTAGACTGCAAATAACAATGAGCAAACCCTTCGTATTCTGGGTCCGTATCGACTAAAACATGTATATTAAGGGACTTCATTTATCTAACTTCAGATTTCTAGTTAATAAGCAGACAACCATCGTCACCAACATTACCCGTGAAGGACTCGTTTCATTTGGAATTTCACCTTATAAGACTGAGCTGCCGCGGCCCATCACAGAATATTTTCCGAAGGTATCACAGAAGGAGTTCAATAATACGTAGACAAAAGGATATTATTCCGTCTCTTTATTGGCATCGTCTGGCGTGACTTTTGTTGTGAGCGTTCTTAGGTGTCCGTAGCGATCCGGCGAGGCGATGGAGACGTTTTGAGCGGGGCGCAATATACCGTGCCAGGCCGGTGTCAACAACTCTGGCAATATCTGACCCGCGCCAACACCCAATCGACACCCGCCTCCATATTGGCGCGGAAATATTCGGAGTCCTGCGCCATCTCGCGATCTTGTCAACATTCTCACTTTATTACACGGAGAGGTGGAGGACCGAAAAAATAGTGAAAAAAAAAGTGAAAAATAATATTATACATGAGTTTTGAACATGCTTAGAGGTCACACACACACACACACACACACACACACACACACACACACTAATCGACCTTCCTTATCGGGTTGAATCTGTGTTAGACAATCCTGAGTGAAGGAGGCCAAAACACAAGAAGCTAAACTGAGATGGTATTGACACGTGGTTAGAAGACAGGATTACGTAGGAAGAAAAGTTATGAGAAGGGAGGCTGAAGGGTAGAAGGAAGAGAGGGAAATCGAGGTGAATGGAATGCGGAAAGGAAGACATAAGAATGGTAGTATAGAGAAGAGAGGGAAACGGAAGAAAAGGTGGATAGAATACGGGGTGTTGTAGTGTTATAGTGGTGGTGGTGGTGATGTTGGCGGTAGAGATGGTTGTTAGCGCTAAGAGGAAGAAATGGTGGAAGTGTTGATGGTTGTTAGTGAAAGCGAGTGTTAGTGTGCGTGTCGTTGGTAGTGGTGGTGGTTTTGGTGGTGCTGGCGGTAGAGATGGTTGTTAGCGCCGAGAGGAAGAAGTGGAAGTGTTGATGGTTGTTGGTGAAAGCGAGTGTTAGTGCGCGCGTTGTTGGTAGTGGTCCTGGCGGTAGAGATGGTTGTTAGCGCTAAGAGGAAAAAGTGGTGGTGGTGCTGATGGTTGTTGGTGAAAGCGAGTGTTAGTGCGCGTGTTGTTGGTAGTGGTTGTGGTTTTTGGTGGTCGTGGTCGTAGCGATGACTGTTATTCTCGCTACTATTGCTGTCTGGTAGTGGTCTCAGCGGCGGCAGCTCTTGGTTATTGCCGCCTAACGATCCATTAAGCACCGACAGTTAATAACAATCCTCCGCGTAAATCTTGGTTCCCGCTTCTGGCCGTCTTGTGGTTATGGAGTTGTTTTTTTTTGTCTTTCCTTTTTTCCGACTTTTTTTTTTTGTTGGAGGTCTAGTGTCTTTTGATGATTAGTATCGGGTCCTTGTTTCCTTGTTTGTTTATTTGCTTGTTTTGGTTAATCTTTGGACTTTTTTTTTATTTTCAGTTATTTCGAGTTTTTTGTTTTGTTTTATTTCCTTGTTTTGGTTGTTTTGGTTAATCTTGTTTTTCCTTCATTCTTCGCCATGTTATTTTTATTTATTTATTTATTTTTAACAATATTACTTAAGGATGTTTTAAGGCAGTTCAGACCTTATCAGCCTCTCTCCCTCCTCTCTCTCTCTCTCTCTCTCTCTCTCTCTCTCTCTCTCTCTCTCTCTCTCTCTCTCTCTCTCTCTCTCTCTCTCTCTCTCTCTCTCTCTCTCTCTCTCTCTCTCTCTCTCTCTCTCTCTCTCTCTCTCTCTCTCTCTCTCTCTCTCTCTCGCTATGGGTCGGCCGTGTCTGTCCGTCATTAGCGTCCACTTAACTTGTCGCCAAAAGGAAGATTAATTTGGTTAGTTGGCGCGGGGCTGTAAGTCATTTGTGCTGGAGGGAAGGGGGGAGGGAGGAAGAGTGGAGGGAGAGGAAGAGAAGAGGGAAGGAAAGAGGGAGGGAGTGGAGCGAAGGGGGGGAAGGGGGGCTGAAAAAGGGAGGTGCGTAGGACAGGAAGCCGACAGGAAAGTGACGGGTTAAGCAGTAAGAGAGAGAGAGAGAGAGAGCGTTACAATTTTTTCCAGCCTTTTTCTGTCAGTGTATTTGCTCTCTCTCTCTCTCTCTCTCTCTCTCTCTCTCTCTCTCTCTCTCTCTCTCTCTCTCTCTCTCTCTCTCTCTCGTTAACCCAAAGAAGGTTTCGTTAAACCCATCAATATTCACACAACGAATGTCTCTATCGTTCAATTTTCAGCATCGTTAGTCCTTTCCCTTCCCTCCCTCCCTTCCTCCTCTTCCTCCTCCTCCTCCTCCTCTTCTAACCATCCCCAGAGTCCTTTTCTTTCTTCCTGTCTCATCTGTCCATCTGTCTCTCAAATGTCCTTCCTTTTCTGTCTGTCTGTCTGTCTGTCTTTTTGTCTGTGTCTGTGTGTTTGTTTGCCTGTGTCTGTGTGTTTGTCTGTCTGTCTATCTGTCTGTCTGTCTATTTCTCTTTTATTTCTATCATCTTTCTCATTATCCCTTTTTCCTCCTCATTGTGTTCCTTCGTCTTTTACGACAGAAGAAACGAAAATGGGAGGAATAAAGGAAATAAGGAAGGATGACTGCACTATTTCGGTAATAATAATAATAATAATAATAATAATAATAATAATAATAATAATAATGAAGAAAGCAAACAACTAGAACAAGTACATTTTTTTTTTTAACTTTGATTTCTTTTAACTTTTTCAACCTGTCTTTCACGCGTTTTTTTCTCGTCCAACAAATGGCTTTCCTCTCCCGTCTAAAACTTGAGTGAGTGTTTTTTTTATATTATTTTTTCTCCTTTAGCTTCTGTGTCTTGTCTCTATTTCCCTCTTTAAACTTACTTCGATCTTACGTACTCCCGCTTGTTTTATTTATATCTTACATTTTCGTTTCTCCTTTTTTCTTAATGTCTTTGGAATTTGGTTTAATTTTTTTCCTATTTATTTTTTTCTTTGTAATAGTGCAGCATTCTCTCCTCTTCCATATTTTCTTTTTGTCTTTACTTAATTTGCCTGCCTTTTCATCTAGATTTTATTCCTTTTTGCCGTTTTTAATTAATTTGTTTACTTAATTTGCGTTGTTTACTTGTTGTTTATTTTTTTTTGTTTACTTTCTCATCATTATTCTCATCGTTCTTTGTAATAGTGTAATTTGCCTGCTTTTTCATCTCAATTTTATTCCCTATTGCAGTTTTCAATTAATTTGTTTACTTAATTTGCGTTGTTTACTTGTTGTTTAGTTTTTTGTTTACTTTCTCAGCATCATTCCTGTACAGTTTATTTTGTTTACTTCTCACTCTCCTTCATCTTCCCCATTTTCTTAACTATCTATCACCCTCTATCTATCTATCCTTCTACCCAGTGGTTCCCAAACTGGGGACCATATAGCAGAATGAAGGGCGCCATAGTTTAAGGTTAGTTTCACACTTAAACTAACCTTAATCTATGTCCCCCTTCATTCTGCTATATGGGCCCCAGCTTGAGAATGAAAAAGACATGGATTTTAAAGGAAACTACATAGATTTTAGAGGAAATTAAACCTTTAGCATTTTCTTGTTTACTCTGAGTGTTCCTTCACTCCCATTTTCATATTCTTGTCTAATTTTCTTGTTTACCTTCTCAGCATTTTCTTTCATATTTCCCATTTTCTTGTTTACCTTCTCATCATCTTTTTTCATGTTTCCCATTTTCTTGTTTACCTTCTCATCATCTTCTTTCATGTTTCCCATTTTCTTGTTTACCTTCTCATCATCTTCTTCCATGTTTCCCATTTTCTTGTTTACCTTCTCATCATCTTCTTTCATGTTTCCCATTTTCTTGTTTACCTTCTCAGCATTTTCTTTCATGTTTCCCATTTTCTTGTTTACCTTCTCATCATTTTCTTTCATGTTTCCCATTTTCTTGTTTACCTTCTCATCATTTTCTTTCATGTTTCCCATTTTCTTGTTTACCTTCTCATCATTTTCTTTCATGTTTCCCATTTTCTTGTTTACCTTCTCATCATTTTCTTTCATCTTTCCCATTTTCTTGTTTACCTTCTCATCATTTTCTTTCACGTTTCCCATTTTCTTGTTTACCTTCTCATCATCTTCTTTCATGTTTCCCATTTTCTTGTTTACCTTCTCATCATCTTCTTTCATGTTTCCCATTTTCTTGTTTACCTTTTCATCATTTTCTTTCATGTTTCCCATTTTCTTTCATCTTTCCCATTTTCTTGTTTACCCTCTCATCATCTTTTTTCATCTTTCCCATTTTCTTGTTTACCTTTTCATCATCTTCTTTCACGTTTCCCATTTTCTTGTTTACCTTCTCAGCATCTTTTTTCATGTTTCCCATTTTCTTGTTTACCTTTTCAGCATCTTTTTTCATCTTTCCCATTTTCTTGTTTACCTTCTCATCATCTTCTTTCATGTTTCCCATTTTCTTGTTTACCTTTTCATCATCTTCTTTCATATTTCCCATTTTCTTGTTTACCTTCTCATCATCTTCTTTCATGTTTCCCATTTTCTTGTTTACCTTTTCATCATCTTCTTTCATGTTTCCCATTTTCTTGTTTACCTTCTCATCATCTTCTTTCATGTTTCCCATTTTCTTGTTTACCTTTTCATCATCTTCTTTCATGTTTCCCATTTTCTTGTTTACCCTCTCATCATCTTTTTTCATCTTTCCCATTTTCTTGTTTACCTTCTCATCATTTTCTTTCATGTTTCCCATTTTCTTGTTTACCTTCTCATCATCTTTCATGTTTCCCATTTTCTTGTTTACCTTCTCAGCATCTTTTTTCATCTTTCCCATTTTCTTGTTTACCTTCTCAGCATCTTTTTTCATCTTTCCCATTTTCTTGTTTACCTTCTCAGCATCTTTTTTCATCTTTCCCATTTTCTTAATCTGCAGCATTATTTCGTGTACTTAATTCATTTCTTCCTCTACACCATTTTTTAAGCTTTTGCAGTTTTTGTTTGCTTAATTTGTTTGTCTCCCCTCACCCCCATTTTTTTATTTATTCTTGTTTAGTTTTTTTTTTAATATACCTACTTTAGTTTGTTTGCTTAATGCGTCTTCCTTCTCTCCTTTTTTTTTTCTTATTCAGCAGTTTTCATCATTTACTTAGTCTATCTTTCTCCATCAATCACTTTCTACTTCTCTTTTTAATCGTGTTTAGGTTTTTTAATATACTTTAGTTTGTTTGCTTAATGCGTCTTCCTTCTTTTTTTTTCCCCCTTATTCAGCAGTTTTCATAATTTACTCAGCCTATCTTTCTCTCCCCCCCCCCCCCCCCCCCCACGCACCGTTGCCAGGTTATCGTACTCAGAGCATAGTATTTACCGGTTTCTGACGCCTAACTATTGCCAAGAGACATCAGGATCTAACTCTTTTAACGATAACTATAAATGAGTTTCGTTAATGGGGTCCAGAAGACGGTTTTGGGGTAGGAAGTCGGGAAATATAAGCGGCTGAGTACGACAATCTGGCACCGTTGCCCCCATGTTCTAATTCTCGGCCAGTCTGCGTTAGTCTGCCTCTGAGTGGGTTTTCTGTGACGACATTTTAATTTGGTATATTATTCTCTTTTATCCTAATGTAGCAGCTAAAAGTGAACGAAAACC